>NC_039256.1:912500-958024 GCF_003368295.1 Carassius auratus | reverse complement strand
AGCCCAGAATATTAGATATTCCCCGGATATATTTTAAGTGTTTGACCCTTTTGCTTCTTTAAGCCACACCATATTTCTAGGTTTCCTACCCAGATAGCCCACTCACTGTTGGCCCTATCTTAAAACCTAGCAGTAGGCTTAGGCCTCCTTATCCACTAACACATTGTGTTTCTATTGTTTTCATCTCATTTCAAGTGTTTTTCACTTTGATCTTTTTCTACCCTCTGTTCTGTTGTGATTTGTTTCTTTCATTTCACATAGAGACAGTAACCTGGGAGCCACCAACGAAGTTAAATAGTAGAGCGACCACCAGCAGCCGGTGTCATCACACGACCCGCTAGGCTACTGCCTGTCAAATCTCCATTTCAGGTCCTTCGTTGACCCAAGTTAATTGGCTACTTAACTGTCTGACTGTTTGCATCAGTCAGCCCCAAAATTCTCATAAACGGCACAGCCCGTATGAATATAGCTCGTTAAACGTAGAACGAACTTGCATTGGTCTTTTTGTGTGTGTGTGCTGTGCTTCTCTCACCGACAGAGAATCAGGATGTTCCAGGCATCCAGTCCAGCAGTCCACGGGGGCCACCTCTCGACATGGTTGAAAGCAGTGACGACCCCTTCCTGCCCAAGGACGCCAGTAACCTGCAGCACCCAGAGCAACTAGACACCGAGCTAGATGAACTGATGGCACGCGATCCAAACCAAAGCGACTACTACAGAGAACTCGCCAGGATCTTCGGAAGCCTAGTTCACATTCTCGTCGCCCAGGCACGGCTCAGTGAACGGAGCAACATCGCGGAGGAGGCCTGGAAGGACCAGGCCCCAACCCAGAGTCATCTTGATCAGCTTCTCCTCGAGACCCAGAACCAGCGCGAGAAAGAGGACGACACAGATCCAGAGCTACAGAAAGGAGTTGAAAGACTTCACAATGCCCTGCAAGATCTTTGCCTCGACACAGATCAAAGAGAACAGCTGGAGAGAGAAGCCAGAAAAGAACTCAACAAAAAACTCCAGCAAGGCGACGCTCTCCTAAAAGAGCAGAGACTGAACTGAAAGAAAGAGACTATAAAACCTTGGCCTGCAAAACACACTTGCAAGCGCCCGAAGCTAAATTCAACAAGCTTACTCTGCAGAGAGATGAGCTCCAAGATGAACTTGACACTGTTCACACAGAACTGAGACAATCTCACAGATTACAGAGTGGCTGGATCGGAGAAACGCACACCACAAAATTTCTCCCGGGCCGCCACTCCAACCCTTTCAGCCAAGAACCCAGAGCTGGAAAAGGGGGTGTAAGCTCACTTCTAAGGAAATCACCAGCCAGCTTACAAGAACATCTGTCAACAACGGAGGGAAGAGAACCCTTCCAGAGAACGCATGTCACTAAATCCTGTTACTGCTCACAGAGAACTTCACAAGCTAGCCAGAAGCATCTCTACATTCAATCCAGATCCTGCAGGAGGACATGACGTTCATTGCTTCTTTACAAGCCATTGACTTTCATTTGCAAACTGTCGCTAACGTGACAGATGTGAACACATTGAACCTGTTTAAAAATCACGTCCAGCCGTGATGTGCATTGCTTTCTGGATCGTCAACCAGAGACTGTCAAAGCGTACTACCAGCAACTGCTACAGACTTTGAGTATTGAATTCTCTGATCCAAACTCAGACCATCGGGCTCCTTATTGCTATGGACCACAAACAGGGCCGATTTGAAAACCCACAGACTTTCTGTAGTCAGCTACGAAACACCTACTTCGGAGCATGCAACGAACCAGGTATGGAACAGGATTTCAACTTAAAAACTCTGTTCCTCCCAAACCTACATGCCAGTTGGAGTTTTCATCTCAGAGTCCCAGCGTGTCCCCGTAACAGGACTACACAAGAGTTACGGAACTTAGCCCACAAAGCTTGCACCAAGCAAAAGACTATTTGTGAAAAGACTGTGAAAAAACCCAAAGTCTCTGTCTCTGAGCACTGCTTGGAGTTAACCCTAGATGGCGCCCTACAACACCACAGTCACAGACATTTTTTCAGAGAGTCAATACCGTTCCAAGCCAGCAGAGGGCAACACAGTGCAGCCACGTCTGAGACAGCAGAGATCCTGAGGGTGCTGAAAGTGCTTCTTCACATGAAAACTCACAAGGAAGATGAGCCAAGCACCCAGAACACTGCCCGTCATCTACAGACCACAGAGCTAACTGTTACAGCACAAAGTGACAACAACACCCAAGCTCCACAGTCAACAGCTGCACACCCTGAACGAGACAGCACAGGTCCTCACACCAGGTACCACAAACACAAGGTACCAGAAAATGCTGTTTTGACTACCTGCCTTCGCAGGGAACTACACAAGACCGGTCCTCACCACCCACCGATCGTCACACCTGCCTTGATGCCAACATTCCTGGGCAGCCTTGTCAAAAAGGGGGTGGGCCGAAAAGGAGTCAACAGGGAAGACCTGATCAACACAGGATTAAACCTGACGGTGATCTCATCTTACCTTTTCAAAAGACTCCAATTTTGAAGCTAAGAGACAAGATCGAACTCTTACACCTCAAACTTATGAACTGAATGTACAGGCGTACAGACAGGATGACATCCAGTTTGAACAGGTTGTTTCCATTCACCTGACATTCGTTCCGATGAGTCTAATACATCCCATGTATGTCCCACCAATGAACACTCATACATTGTTCATCGACAAAGACCTGCTAGAACACTTTGACCCTTTTCTGAACTTCAAACAGCTAAAAGACTTTGCTCAAGTGCGAGAACCTCTTTCTCTCCAGCCACACAGGTTGCTAGAGCCAGACTGTCAGTTCGCAGAGGTCACGGGAACTCCCACAGAGCCAGACGGTCAGGTCACAGAGGTCACGGGAACCCCAGCAGCCAGCCATGAGTACAATGCCCTAACGACAGGCTCAAGTTCATGCCTCTGTACCTTAGTCAACAAACAGGGTACGGTGGTACCAGCTTACACCAAAGGGGTCGCTGTTCGGCTCAACCTGCAATGTGATCAAACCTTACACCACACGCTGGGTTTCTTCCAACCCTCACCTGAATGTGTGGAACTCGGACTCACACTTGCAAACAACAAGCATGTCAAACACCAACACCTGTTCCAGCAATGTGATAACATCACAAAAACACCCAATGTGATCGTGTACTGGAAGAAGGTAAAAGGACACTCGAAGTTACCAAGTCTAGACGAGGACTTTAAAGATCACACTGACACCCTTGCCAAAACTGGCACACTAAACAACATTCTGTGGTCACTCCCAACCCACCCACCCACATTCAAGGTCGAAGTGATTACACACAGCACAAGAACTTTACTAGCTAAACTGCCTACCTCAGAATCACTCACGCTGGCTCAGTTGTCTACACAGACCAACATAGCGGATACGCGGGCTTCTGAAACCTCGATAATGACTTTGCTTTACCACCTCTCAGACCCCTCCATCCACCCTGGCAACCAGTCTACAGTCACTGACAACCAAAGCCCCAGACCACTGCATGATACACAAACCATGCTGCGTGCACAGAACAATATTGTGGGTTGTGCACCGTCTGACATCACAATGCCAGGGCTTGTAATGCCACGGAGCAAAAGGGGGATACTGCCAATATATTTCCATGACGCAGCATGTGCTGCACCACACAGCACCAGAGCCACTGACAAAACACTGAAGCAAGCATCATGCCAGCAGCAAGATGTGGCAAAACATGGGCGAGGGCGAGCTAAACCCAGTCGCCGCCCACGAAGCAAAGAGACTGTCCTGTCCAACCAAAGACAGGCCTTGTTTGTTTCTTTCTCCCCTTTCTCTCTCTCTCTCCCTATTATCTGTACCAGGATGCTGCTGTGGTTTGCCGTGCCGTGCTGTCAGCTAAAGAGAGGACAGCTGCCACCGAGAAAACCGCTGAGACTCCTGACTACCGATGACAGGGCACACTACCCCAGCACTGTAACCGAATACAGCTGTACAAGGTTCCGATGGAGAGAGGACTCCCTCACTCACACTGAGGCCGATGTCAAACACCTGTTCAGCCAACATGAGAAAGTGACGGTTACACAAATGGAGTTAGGTGGACACCACCACCGCTCCAAACAGTTCCCGGGAGCTTTGCTTAGAGCCGCCGCTGCCGCCAGAATGTTTAACATTGTTATGTCCAGTGTCAATGCAGCGAACCAGACTGTAAACTCCTTGAAACCACTGTTTACTGTCTTCTAGAAGGACTTTACCCAGACTCAGCTGTTTACAGCATTAACAACAGACATGCTGTGGGAGGTTAGCTCCTCCAATGACAGCCTAACCACGAGTAAAACCCCACCGTACATGATACCTTTAAGCCTTGTGTTAACTGTGCTGTCTTACGCCATCACCATGCCAGCTGACCTGCTACAAAATAAACCTGGCCAACTCTCTGGATAGCGCCTTCCTACGGCACGTAAACCCCAAACAGAGAGAAGTGAACGTGCTCCTGAACCAACTCATCAGCGAGTCAAGCCAAGTCTACAGACCTAAAGACATTGTCAGTGTCAGGATGTGGAAAAGCAACACCCACACCAAAACACACATTCCAAATGTGGTTGCCTACCACGACAGCGACACACAGCTGTACCTGGCCCCAAACATGCACATGTGTGCTTTGTCCAAAGACATTCATTATCTCTGCCTTAGCAAACCCTTCCTCAGACACAACTCTGAAGGAATCTGCGAGCTGCAACGCTGGGTCAGCGATACGCGCTACCCTGCCCAAGCCAAGCCTCGTACACAAGTCACAGAAACGCAAGCAGAGATTGTGGGTAACAGATGGCTCGTCAACACTCCTGTGCGCTCAGCTACGCTGACCTACGACCAGCATGACACCGCCACCCGTGCCAACCTGCTGGACCAAGTACTGAAAGGTACCACCCAACACATTGACATTACTCCTGTCGACACAGCCCTCCAAGCACTGTCTCGACAGCCCATTCTGAACCAGTCATCTGCGGTCCGAGCCTGGACTGCTCCCGACACTGCACGGTGCATCTCCACCGTCATTGGTCCCGCCCTGACTCTTGGCGTGACCTTCATCCTATACAGGATACTCAACGGATGCAAACCTCTACAGCCAAACTCATGACAACTGTGGCTGGAGGTCTCCGATGGAATCCCCGGAAAAGGGACGCAAAGTCAAAGACAATACCGAACCTCACCAAACTGAATCCTCAGCTTCAGGAACCACCTGTCATCATGACCCACCTGCTGCATGACCATCACGATTCACCTGTCATCTGCCCATCCTGATGATTGCCGTCCGATGATGTCCACACAGGGACTTCATCTGACGAAAGGGGGAAGTGTGTAACGGATATGCAGATCATCGATTCATGTGTTTAATTCAGATTTTCCAAATGAAACTCTTTTTGCACCAAGTGCCTGGCCTGGCGCCAGCCTGGCTGGACTTAAATTATTTACGATGCCAATGCGAGCTTCAAAGAAGAAATGAAAACCCCCAACCACATTCCAACATACACAAAAGGAAACCTTGCGTAAAGTTCCTTACTTTTAGAGCCACGTTTCTGCAACCCCCATCTTTGCAGGTCGTAATACTTTACGACCACCCTGGACACTGGAGAGGAGAGAAGCCAAATCTTCTCCCCAATGCATTCTATGGAATGAATTCGTTACCTGTTAGTTTTTATGTTCTATAAATGTATTACGTATTCCCTTTTTGTACATTTAGATGTTTCCCAACATCTGCAGTGTTATCATGTGTTAAGCAAATCTTTAAATATGTGTAATTCTACATTTGAATGTAACTTCATGTTTTGATCACCTATACCTATTATGTTTAGTCTTGTTCTAATCGTCAGGCTCTGACAGACCCATTTATCTAGAGCAAAGTAATGAAAAATGTATGTTATCTGAATTACAAACTTGCTAGAATAATCCCTGGAATTTGGACAAGCCCTAGATCTCCAGGGGGGCTGTCTTCACAGAGACAAAGGAACTTTTCCCTCCGTTTCAGATCGCGGACTTTCATTGGCTGTTTACGCGAAAAAGGGGCGTGAACCATTTCAAGCCATAAGAACGACCGAACAAGGTCCGCCTCTCTTCTTCTCATTCTCCGTTCTCGGACATGCTGCTCTCCAACGTTGCTTCCGCGTGGCCATAGGACGCGCTCATAGCGCAAACCCCCTTAGCACAGGGGCTGAGAGAAAAAGCCATTTTAATGGCTCCTTTGGAAGCTTTCGTTTTCGTTCTTTTCTTTTCTTTTCTTTTCTTTACTAAGTTTATTCAACTATTCGCGTCTCCACGCAAGGAAGACGAATTCTGGAACATTGTTTGTTGAACCTTTCAAATACCGCGCGAGGACAGAACAAAGGACTACGTGCTCCACGCTCACGCCAAGATCAAGCGCAGCGTGCACACGCGTCACATGGCCTCCGGCACACGCCCGCTGTTTTCAAAAGGAACACCGCGCAAAGCTCACAAGCTCGACGCCGATCTCACGCCACACTCACATTGGACACTCTGCAAGTATCACTTTTCTATGGAGATTTAAATGCTGCTTTAAATTGTTGCTATGATCTGATTTGTTGTTGGCTTCCAAAAGTTACTGACTATGATTTCCATACCTGAGCTCCTTATGTGATCTCATTCTATTCTCTCTCTCTCTCTCTCTCTCTCTTTTATTTGAATTCCGTTATGTCTTGTAAAGCTTACTGTTTGTATTGTCGTACGCATATTTACTCTGTGTGATTTGTAGTTTGATGTATTACTAGTTTAATTATTAAAAACCCATATACTGACGATTGGCTTGGACTCCACCCCACTCACATTACGAGTCACTGAGATGTCTGATCTATAGCTACAAGCTCTAAATTTAGAAACTAAATTTATCATAAGGATAGGATAAAATTTTCATGGCCAGAGAATACTTTTCCTTGAATTATAAGGCGTGATAACTTTATTGAAAATTGATAGGTCAACAGTGGTCTGCTGGACATACCACTGTTTGATTTGCAGTAATTTACAGTAAGAGATATCACAATAATTGGTATGAAGAATGGAATATTGACATATTAATGAGTAAGTTACAGTGCCCTGTGATATTTATTGGTATAGGCAATTGAGCTATTTTTCATAATCAATCAAATTTAATGTAACTGTCATCTGAGATATAAATTAATCATATTCCTGATTAATTATTCAAATTCCCTATATATCATTTGAGTTAATTATTCTGTAAGACTCATTGTTGCTACATAAATAATTCCCTTCGAGCTAAATTGACCCGTTTCCCTTACACTGTCAATTCTAAGAACATTATTTTCCTGTTTAAGGAAAACAACTTTCTTACTGTACAAAACTATTAAGAGCATGTAGCAAAAAATCTGCATGATTAGGGACTCCAGTTATGAACAAACAATTAACAACCTCAAGTTGATACAAATAAGACTTTATTAACTAAATAAACACTTAAACTAGTCTAACATATACACACAGAAATGCATACATTGGGCATAGGAAAAAGAGGTTAAAACTTAAGCAGTAAAGTGATGAGAAATAAAACATTAAGCTATGATACAATTTGATATTCAGCAGATCTACAGACTGAAGGAAACATCAGTTTCTTAGTTTAAAGACAACTTTGTTAAAGGTGCATATGATACTTAATGTATCAATTAATAAGAGTAAGTTTGATACTTAACGTCTCACTTGTTTGAAAAAGAGTCCTGATGCACTTTGGGGCTCCAGTTGGTCTCTGTTGAAGTGAGTTGTGTAACAGAAATGAGTCGAACCAGACAAATTAAAGAATCTATCAAAGCTGTATGCATTGAAACACGAGCTGAATTCCTCAGGAAGTCATAAATCAGTTCTAGTGCCACAAGAACCAAGCAAGATGACCAACCAACTTGTTCACACAACAGCTTTCAACACTAACACCACTAGAACAATTATTTACAATTTCAATTCGAAGAAGAGAAATTTGGTGTCAAATTTGTTGTTCGTAATTGAAATGCAACGCTGGACATCACATGGAAACCCATGAGTTAAACACTTCTATTGACTCCCCCCCTCACCTAGCAGAACCAGACTGAGATTCCTAAGGGGGGGAAGGGCTTTAAACCTCTGTCTTCACAGAAAAGTCTTTTGTCATGAGAATGGCAAAGAAACTGCTTTTGTACATATACATGGACTAAAAATGAACTTAAAAAGACTCATAAATGAATCAGTCCATCGCATCACTCCGTATTCATTTATGTGTAACCCACACATTTGACTATCATGTTATAATCACTTATTGTGTATGTTTTTTTTATATATAACTATGGCATAGCTTAACGATTTATAATTGTGTTTGGTATGTGTGTGATCGAATCTTCTTGCTTGAATTAGCCCTGACAATAATTTATTTGTCCCATGTATCATATTCGTGTTATAGGAATTAGACCCTGCGAGGCAGGAAAATTCGGACCACATGCTTGGTAAGATAAACAAATGATTTATGATACCCCCCGAGCCAAGACAATATCTGATTGGTCAAGACAACATTTGAGGTGTGGCCAACAGGCCACTTTAAATACCTAGGACATAGTAAAATCTTTGCTTTTAGTCCCTAGCTGCTGCTACTTAGCCACAATGAGAAGGAACACAACCTAGTCTCCTCAAACTTTATTTCTTTTCTTTTCCGTTTGAGAGTTTCGTGTTCTGAGTTAAGTTTTGTAACGTCGAGTCTCCGACGCCTGACCTCGGGTGCCCGTTCAACTTCAACCAGCGCACACGACTCTGCACTTTCAGCCAACGCCCAACAACCACGGGCTTCCCAAGACGTCACTTCAGCGACTGAACTTCCAGCCAATCAACGACCTCGGGATAGCCCTTTCACTGAGGCTCCTTCTTCACAGGAGACGCAAGTAACTTTACCTCCAGACTGTGACCTTTGCTGGTGTATCTAATATAATTTTAACCTCATTGAGGAACTCAATGCGAGCGATAATTACGTGATTGATGGTTGTTCATGTCTATGCAATTTAACGTATTGCTGTAAAATTGGGATTCCATATTTCCATTCTCTTAAACTCATCTTTTCCTAACTTTCGATCTTCCTGCAACTTGTGTGAATGTGTGAGTGCATGCGTTTATGTGTTAGATTAGTTTATATGTCTTAGATTTATCTAATAAAGCCTTATTCATATTGAAAAGAGAAGTATCTTGTGTTTTGTGCTTACAAGTTAATGTCTTAAACTGCCGATCTTGTTACTGTGCTAATTGATAGTGTTTCACTATAGTTTGGATATTAATATCCAGCACAGATTTGATGTTAAACGTCTTGTTCAGTGAATCGCAGGGCATCTCATTGATCAGCCGTGAAACAGTGATTCTGTTCAAATTCCCTTTAAATTATTAAATGATTCCCTTTGAGCTAAATTGACCTGTTTCCCTTACAGTTGATGAGACCAGTTCAAATCAGAGGCTATTGATGAATGGAAAGTCAAGGCTGAAAGGCCTGATGCAAGCTTAGGGTGGTTTTTAAGCTTCTTAGCTCAGCATCTTCTCCTGGAATTCCTGAATCTAAAGAACCACCCTGATCTGGTGATCAGTGATATATATTGGATTGACGTTGTCACACCCTCAAGATTTGAGTGAGCCAATGAGGAATGGTACCTTTTGGGGGGAAGTTTTAAAACCTTTTGTCCTCAGGCATATGTTTCACACCTGGGGCCTGGTCTTCGTACGTCGCTAACTCAGTTAGCTGGATTTGAATGTTGACGATTTGGCATGATCTTGGATCATTTGGTTCTTCGAAGCTCATCCCGGCGCTGCTGTCATAGCAACAGGTCCGTAAGCTTAAACCTGCTCGGGAGCAGGCTTATTTGATGTAAACAGGATTAGATCGCTTCTTTTCAACCAGAACTGATACTCAAAATAGGTCTGCTACCACCGCTACTTTATTACAAGAGTATCGTACTGATCCAGGGACAATAATTTAAAATAATAATCATTTAAAAAATTATTGAAAAATAATATAAAAATGCTGTGTAGTCCATAACAGCCTACTACAGACACAGCCAGTTTTACTCACTGAAATATTTATTTGTCATAAAAGTATTACTTCATAATTGTATTAGAGTCTTACACACATGCTATACAGATAATAGAGTCATGCATTATTTTGAGTGATGACTGCTATTATAAGAGTGGCTTGATGGAGTGCAGGAGATGCAGATAGCATGATACTGACCCTTAAGAAACTTTCATTAATGCTGTCACGTAACAAATCTGTCCAAATATAAAATTAAATGAATAGATAATTTCTACATTGAAATAAAAATATATAGACTGCACAACTATTATAAATTGCGAATCTAAATAATTGGGAATCATGGAAAAAATATGAATAAAAAAAAAACATGTATCTATTATTTGTTTCATGTATCTATTATAACATTTATGTAGTTTTGTTTGCTTGGCTGTTTCCTTATAAGAGTCCAGAAATTTGTCAAGTTTTTTGTCGGGTGTCATTTTAAAATTATATGACGTCATTACATTGCCGTCTTGCCACCAGCCAATCGCTGCACTGCTGATCATGGTTTTGAATATCGATACATATCCCCTTTTAAGCCAACACATGAACGCGCAGTTATCTCAGATAACTCAATCCAGCGATACTAATCATACACAACAGGTGTGTTCAAAGAACCCAATTAGCCGGATCATGATTAGCATGATGATATCATCTTGGATGTGTCATTTGATCTCAGATGTAATAAGCGACGTACGAAGAACGGGCCCCTGGTCTTTGATTGGATGTTGATGAAGAACAAATAAAGATTCTGGTAACACAAATACCTTCCATAGGTACCAACATATATTATAAATGAACATTTAGACCATTGAAAATGCAGCCGAAAGATACCAAACCTGATATATATGTGACCTCTGTTAAAAATTAGTATGCAATTCTAAAATGTTAATTTAAAAGAGTTTGTTTCAATACATAAGTAAAACACTTTAAGAGAAAAAAATAATGAAATGGGAAAATTAGGTACATGTTCCTACATTTCTCAAGTGGTTATATCTAGAGGGATATATAATTACGATAGACTGTATAGTACAAGGGTGCACTTGTCTGTTTCAAAGTGAATTTAGAGTAAAAACTCTACTTTCCTTCGGGTTGTAAAACAATCTTATATTGATGTGTGTCTTTGTTACCATGGTAACCAGAGGCTTGTTCTGCTTTTTTTTGTTCTGTCTTGTTCTGCCATTTCGGGGGAAGGGTCCATAGACCCTTTGGTTAGATGAGGGGATGTTAGATATTATTTGTTAAATATGACAAATATTTATGTGTCGCATTGGTCCAAATGCTACAGGGTTGACCCCACTACACCATCGATTCCATCACTCATGATTTCAAACGTTCGCTCTCTGGAAAATAAACTGGACTTAATTTAACTCAGTCTGTCTACACAGATGAGACAAGAGATTGTTGTGTGTTTGTTTTCACTAAAAACATGGCTAACGACAACATCTCAGACTCCGCTATTCAGCTGCATGGACTTGCCTGCTACTGAGCAGACAGAGACACAGCACTGTCTGGTAAGACTCACAGGGGTAGCTTATGTGTGTACATCAACCAAGGGTGGCATAACAATTCTGTGGTAGTGACAAAACACCGTTCATCATTGGTGGAGTTTATGTCTGTGAAGTGTCGACGATTCTATCTGCCGCGGGAGTTCACGGCAATTGTTATTGTCGCAGTCTATATCCTCTGTGTGCAAATGCTGTTGACATCAGTGAACACCAATAAAAAAAAATAACCCCTACAGCTTTTTTATAATAGCCTGTGACTTCAACCACACAAACTTAAAGACAGTTTTGCCAAAATTCTACTAACATGTGAACAAGGGGAAAAAGCACACTGGACTTTGTGTACACAACCGAAAAGAATGCAAATAAGGCTGTACCCCGCCCCCACCTAGAGTACTTGGATCACGTCTCTGTTATGCTATTTCAAGCATACAGTCCACTTCTGAGACTAGTCAAACCGGTTCGAAAACTCATAACAATTTGGCCAGATGATGCTACCTCAAAACTACAGGACTGCTTTCAGTGCAGAGACTGGAACATGTTTAAGGAGGCAGCCACCAACAACAGTGGTTCTCAACCACATTCCTGGAGGACCTCCAATACTGCACATTTTGCATGCCTCCTTTGTCTGACACATCCATTTCAAGTATGTGAGTTTCTACTAATGAGCAGGTCACCTGAATCAGGTGTGTCAGATTAAGGAGACAGGCAAAATGTGCAGTGATGGGGGTCCTCCAGGAATGTGGTTGAGAACCACTGCCCTACAACAATCACACAGACCTGCAGGAGAACACTGAATCAGGGTCTGTTTATATCAAAAAGTGCATTGATGATGTGACACCAATACCATCAACACATGTGCAAACCAGAAGCCTGGATAACAGTCAAGTCAAATCACCTTTATTTATATAGCGCTTTAAACAAAATTGAGTCAAAGCAACTGAACAACATTCGTTAGGAAAACAGTGTGTCAATAATACAAAATGACAGTTAAAGGCAGTTCATCATTGAATTCAGTGATGTCATCTCTGTTCAGTTTAAATAGTTTATGTGCATTTATTTGCAATCAAGTCAACGATATCGCTGTAGGTGAAGTGACCCCAACTAAGCAAGCCAGAGGTGACAGTGGCAAAGCTCCATCGGTGACAGAATGGAGAAAAAAACCTTGGGAGAAACCAGGCTCAGTTGGGGGTCAGTTCTCCTCTGACCAGACGAAACCAGTAGTTCAATTCCAGGCTGCAGCAAAGTCAGATTGTGCCAAAGAATCATATGTTTCTTGTGGTCTTGTCCTAGTGGTCTTCTGGACAAGGTCTTTACAGGGGATCTGTATCTGAATCTCTAGTTGTCCTGGTCTCCGCTGTCTTTCAAGGCTGTAGAGGTGCTTTCTAGGTGCAGATCCACCATCTGGTCTGCATACGTACTGGAACCGGGTGACTGCAGTGACCCTCTGATCTGGACACAGACTGGATCTGGTGGCTACGGGGACCTCAGAATAAGAGAGAAACAGACTAATATTAGCGTAGATGCCATTCTTCTAATGATGAAGCAAGTACATTGGGTGTTATGGGAAGTGTTCCCAGGTTCCGGTTTACCTAATTAATGCAGCCTAAAAATCCTTTAACGGATTTGGATATTAAAAGCATATTAGTATGTTATGTGTAAGCCAGGTTAAAGAGACGGGTCTTAAAACTAGATTTAAACTGGAAGAGTGTGTCTGCCTCCCGAACAATTTTAGGTAGGTTATTCCAGAGTTTAGGCGCCAAATAGTAAAAGGATCTGCCTCCCGCAGTTGATTTTGATATTCTAGTTATTATCACATGGCCTGAGTTTTGAGAACGTAGGGGATGTGGAGGATTATAATGTAACAGGAGCTCATTCAAACACTGAGATGCTAAACCATTCAGGAATTTATAAGTAATAAGCAATATTTTAAAATCTATACAATGTTTGAGAGCGAGCCAGTGCAGTGTTGACAGGACCAGGCTAATATGGTCATACTTCCTGGTTCTAGTAAGAACTCTTGCTGCTGCATTTTGGACTAGCTGTAGTTTGTTTACTAAGTGTGCAGAACAACAACCTAATAAAGCAATACAATAATCTAACCTTGAGGTCATAAATGCATGGATTAACATTTCTGCATTTGACATTGAGAACATAGGCCGTAATTTAGATATATTTTTTAGATGGAAAAATGCATTAATGACAAATGCTAGAAACGTGGCTTTCTAAGGAAACATTGTTATCAAACAGCACAGCTATCTGGGGTCATGTTGAGGTTTTTTGATGAGAGGCTTAATAACAGCCAGTTTGAAGGTTTTGGGGACATATACTAATGGCAATGAGGAATTAATAATAGTCAGAAGAGGATCTATGATTTCTGGAAGCACCTCTTTTAGGAGCTGAGATGGTATATTGTCTTACATACATGTTGTTGGTTTAGATGATTTAACAAGTCTATACAATTCTTCTCTTTTTATAGTAGAGAATGAGTGGAACTGTTCCTCAGGGTGTCTATAGTGCACTGTCTAATGCGATACTGTAGCTGATGGCTGAATGGTTACCATTTTATATCTAATAGTATTGATTTTAGAAGTAAAGTAGTTCATAAAGTCATTACTGCTGTGGTGTTGGGAAATGTCAACACTTTTTGAGGCTTTATTTTTTTGTTAATTTAGCCACTGTACTGAATAAATACCTGGGGTTATGTTTGTTTTCTTCTAAAAGAGAAGAAAAGTAATTGGATTTAGCAGTTTTTAATGTTTTTCTGCAGGATAGGTTACTTTCCCGCCAAGCAATACAAAATATCTCTAGTTTTGTTTTCCTCCAGCTGCGCTACATTTTTCCAATGCGCTCCAATTTTGGCTATATGAAGTTTGCACAAAATTAAATAATGATCTGAGATATCATCACTTGGCTGCATAATTTCAACACTATCAACATCAATTCCATGTGACAGTATTAAATCTACAGTATGATTTCGACAATGAGTAGGTCCTGAAACGTGTTGTCTAACCCCAATAGAGTTCAGAATGTCTATAAATGCTGATCCCAATGCATCATTTTCATTACCAACATGGATATTAAAATCACCAACTATTAAAACTTTATCTACAGCCAGCTCTAACTCGGATGTAAAATCACCAATCTCTTTAATAAAGTCTGTATTGTGCCCTGGTGGCCTGTATACAGTGGCCAGTACAAACATCACAGGGGATTTATCATTAACATTTGTTTCTCTGGATAATGTTATATGAAGCACCATTACTTCAAATAAGTTATACTTGAAGCCTGCCCTCTGAGAAATCCTGAAAACATTGTTATATATTGAAGCAACATCTCCCCCTTTGCCTTTTAGACATGGCTCATGTTTATAACAGTAATCTTGGGGGGTGGACTCAATTAAAATAATGTAATCATCAGGTTTTAGCCAGGTTTCTGTCAAACAGAGTACATCTGGATTATGAACAGTGATCATATTATTTACAAAAAGTGTTTTCGTAGAAAGGGATCTGAAATTCAATAAGCCAAGCTTTATCATTTGTTTATCCATATTGCATCTGTTTTTTGTTTGTTGAACCTCAATTAAATTGTTACTCTTAACTTGGTTTGGATGTTTTTTGCATTTTCTAGTTCGGGGAACAGACAGTCTCTATAGTGTGATATCTAGGTGAAAGAGTCTCTATGCTCTGAGAATTAACTGACCTCTGTGACGTGAGGCAGCAAGCAGATGGTTGGTTTAGCCAGTTTGTCTGCTTCCTGACCTAGGTCCCAGTTAGTCAAGTAATTCTACGACAATTTTCCATATTTCTAGAGAGAAGTGCGGCGCAACCCCAGGAGGGATGAAGACCATCTCTTTTCAACAGATCAGGTCTGCCCCAAAAGCTTGTCCAATTGTCAATGAAACCTATGATATTTTGCGGGCAACACTTAGACATCTAGCCATTTAGTGATGTCAATCTGCTATGCATCTCGTCACCACAGTAAGAAGGGAGGGAACAGCAGAGTTTTGTGGGCTGCTAAAGACTAGATATGAAACATTGTTGTTAGCGTTTCCATTCATGTCTATACTGTAGCTGTTTTCTTTTATTTTTCCTTTCTCCTCTCCTGTCTCTCACTACTCTCTCGCTCTGGTTTTTCACAAGTTCATCAAACAACTGTGGCAAGAATCTTTCATCAAACACAGTGAGTTGTAAGGGAAACAGGTCAATTTAGCTCAAAGGGAATCATTTAAGATTTTAAAGGGAATTTGAACAGAATCACTGTTTCACGGCTGTTCACGGAGACGCGCCTGCAGTTCAGTGAACGAGCCGTTTAACATCAAATCTGCGCTGGAAACTAATATCCAAACTATAGTGAAAACACTATCAATTAGCACAGTAACAAGATCGGCAGTTTAAGACATTAACTTGTAAGCACAAAACACAAGATACTTCTCTTTTCAATATGAATAAGGCTTTATTAGATAAATCTAAGACATAAACTAATCTAACACATAAACGCACGCACACACACATTCACACAAGTTGCAGGAAGGTCGAAATTTAAGGAAAGATGAGTTTAAGAGAATGGAAATATGGAATCCCAAGTTTACAGCAATACGTTAAATTGCATAGACATGAACAACCATCAATCACGTAATTAGCCCTTGCATTGAGTTCCTCAATGTGACTAAAATTATATTAGATACACCAGCACAACAAATATCTGGGGATACGTTGCCTTAGTTTCCTGTGAAAGGGACTCCCGTTGAAAGGGGTATCCCGGTGTCGCTGATTGGCTGGAAGTTCAGTAGTGAAGTGACGTCTTGGGAAGCCCGTGGTTGTTGGGCGTTGGCTGAAAATGCAGAGTCGTGTGCGCTGGTCGAAGTTGAACGGGCATCCGAGGTCAGGCGTCGGAGACTCGACGTTACAAAACTTAACTCAGAACACGAAACTCTCAAACGGAAAAGAAAAGAAATAAAGTTTGACGAGACTAGGTTGTGTTCCTTCTCATTGTGGCATAGTAGCAGCAGGCAGGCACGCTGGAACCGCGCTCAAAGAACAATGATGACTAACCGCATGGCTAGATGCTACAAGCTAAAGCTAGGTAGCAAAGCTACAAGCTAAAAGCTAAGAGCAGGCATGACTAATAGCATGACTGATAGCATGAGCAAGGCTGGAACCAAAAGCAGACTAAAAGCCCGCATGACTGATAGCACAAGCAATGCTAGACTAAAAAGCAGACTAAAAGCTAAATTTCATGGGGTCCAAAGTATTTAAAACTTCCTTGTTGGCCACCCCTCAAATGTTGCCTTGACCAATCAGATATGGTCTTGAGTCTGGGGTATCATAAATCATTTGTTTATCTTACCAAGCATGTGGTTCTTGCCTCACAGGGTCTAATTTTGGACATGATTCCTATAACATGATTATGATATATTTTACAAATAAATGATTGTCAGGACAATATCAAGCAAGAAAATTCGATTATGTCAATACTAGACATGACTATGTATCCTATAGTTATCAAAAGACATACACAATAAGTGATTATACATGATAGTCAAATGTGTTGGTTACACATAAATGAATATGGAGTTAAGCAATGGAACGATTCATTTACAAGTCTTTTTGAGTTCATTCTGGTCCATATATAATGTATAAAAAGCAGTTTCTTTGCCATTCTCTGGCAAAGGGACTTTTCTGTGAAGACAAAGGTTTAAAGCCCTTCCCCCTTAGGAATTTCAGTCTGGTTTCACTGGCTGATGGGGGAAGTCAGTGCAAGTATTTAACATGATCTCCTGGGTTTACATGTGATGTCCAGCGTTGCATTTCAATCACGAACAATAAATTTGACAATCTCTTCTTCGAATTAAAATTGTTAATAATTGTTCTATTGGTGTTAATGTTGAAAGCTGTTGTGTGAACAAGTTGGTTGGTTGGTTATCTTGCTTGGTTCTTTTGGCACTAGAACTGATTTATGACTTCCTGAGGAGTTCGGCTCTCGTTTCAATGCACACAGCTCTGATAGACTCTTTGATTTGTCTGGTTTGACTCATTTCTTGGCGTGTCCATGGTCTAATGAGGGGTCAGTCCAGCAAGGCAGGAGGTTCTTTGGCAGGCAGTCGGAGGCAGTTTGGCATGGCTGTGTGAAGCTGAGTTGCAAAACTTGTCTCCTATGTTGCATTCTTCTTGTGATGCCTTCTGGCTGTAGCAGACTTTCTGACCTTCTGTGCTCTGGTGGTTGCTGTTGCACAGACAGGGAATGTGGTACTTGGAGTTGGAGTTCATTTGACAGTTTGTTAGTGACTGAGGTGATGTCCTTTAGTACCTCAGATTTTTCATCAACAGTTGGCCGTTAAAGACTTGTTCATTCTGGGTTGTTGTTGAACAGGTGATTGTCATCTCTAATGTGGTGCACCAGGTGATCACCGGCCTTCCGTTCTGTCGCTGGTCAAACACAGCAAACAGCAAGACAACACCTCCATGACAGTTGGTGCAGGCATCAGGTTATTTAGGTACACGTGGTTAAGTTCAATTAGTCAATGTAGTTTAGCACATTGAGGATAGTTTAGATCGTTTTGGAAATTGTTGTTTTATTTTGATTCATCAATCAAATTTGTGGTTAACTTTGTTTGGTTCTTCTAGGTTGTCTTACTTTACACATTTACCGTTAGTTTTCTAGTAATTTCATTTTCAATTCAATGAATTGACCTATCATGCATGGAGCTCTCTGGCTTCCATTCAGTTTAGAGTGGCTGGCGGATATTAGGTGTTGCGAGTCAATCCTAATATCAGACCTTCGACCCTCGCAGGGTGTCTAGGCATTTCACCTACTCAGGAAAGAGGGGAAGGAGAAGGATAGGTAGAAGAAGAACAAAACAAAACAAGGCTGCTGTGGGTTTTCCTAGCATGGGTTACCACTACTATTGAGCTAGGATGTCAGGTGCAGCTAGTGTGTCATGAACCTTAACTTAGTGTCAGGTGTTCTACCTATTGTGAGGATGGCTGCACGTTTCTTCATGGTGGGTATGTGTAACTTTGTTACACTAAAAGTTGGATATTCTACCTGTGGGAAGAATATGTTTGTTGACTGTGTTATCAGTAGATCAGCGAGCATGACTCAACTTTGTGGTCATATGCATGTAAATTGTCTTGAAGGAACTCTCTTAGTTGTTCCATGACTTGTTCCGTGTCTTCTAATGGTAAGCGGTTATGTTCTTGTGCATACTCAGCACTGTGCATGTCTGAGTGTTGCTGAGGCGGGTTTTGTTGTCGCTTACCCACACAAGTTGCTCTTGGATGAGTCGGGTGATTACCTTTGGATATCTGGTTAGGTTTCCAGATGTTATCCTTTTGGTTTCTTGAGAAGCGTGGCTGGTCCCATGGATTTTTCCAGCAGTTGGGCTGAAAGCGGTCGTGGATATGGGCGTCATGTTCTCTGTGCTCTTGATGGAAGACTCTGGTGTTGTGATGCCACTGGGTGTCGTCCAGTGCAAGGCTTGAGTCTTTGTTGACAGAGTTCAAGAGTGTGGATGTTTTGTTACCTTTCTTTGAGGCCAACTTCTGCTTGTTATAGGCCTTCTGTGTTAGGTCACGCAACTGTTGGATGGTCATGGAGTTCGGACAGGCCATGACACCTAGATGGTGACTGACTCCGGGGTGCAGATTCTTTAGGAAGAGGGTTTTGAAGTTCACATCCTCTTCAAGGTCAGGGCTATTGTGTGCACCAAAGTAGGCTTGTCGGAGTCGGTTGTAATAAGCTTGTGGAGTCTCTTGACGACCTTGTTTGGTTTCCAAGGCAGTTAACAGTCCATGTTCAGACTCTGGGTCTGTAAACTCTTTAATCAGGACCTCACGAAGTCGCTGGTAGTTTGACTTGGTTTGACTGGGCTGTCGATCTAGAAAGTTTCGTACCTCGGGACTGGACGTTGTTCTAAGGAGGTATAACCAGCCTCTGTCAGTCACATGAGGTCTCACTTCCAGGTGAAATTCGATATCTCGCAGGTAAGCTTGGATGTCGGGGCTCTCTGTGGAGTTCGGGTTGAACCTGCTGATGTTTTTAGACAGCTTGTTGAGGTCTTTGATTGTCATCCCGTGTGCAGCTTCAAGGCCTTGGACGGGAGGTTTTCTTTCGTTGGCAGGAAAGGGTTGTGTGGCGAAGGCAGGTGAGGTTTTGGGTTGTGGCCCTTCGCTCCTTTCGTCATATGCCAGTTCTTGGACGTGGGACTCTGCTCTGCTCAGCAGTGATGAGGCTAAGAGAGGTTTCTCTTTCCTTGGCTCTTGTGTGTGCTTGTAAGCATTTTGGAGTTCTTTTCTGACCATGTAGAGCTCATCGTTGGTATCGTCTAGTTGTTGGGTCAGATTGTCCGTTTCAGTTCTGTACCTTTCAAGGTGGTCTTTCAAAGCACTATTTTCAGAATTCTTGTTTTTGATGTCTATCTTGGCTTTCTCTAGTAGATGTTCGGCATACTGGAATCTGTTTACCAGGTCTTTCTGAGCAGCCGTTGCATGTTGCTGGTCGAGCTGAGCTGCTGCCAGGACTGCTTGGAGCTTCATAACTTGTTCTGTTGTATCCTGCTCCCTCTCGCTGGGTGCTTTGAGTTGATCTTGAACTTTCACTTCCAGCTTGTCTATGCGACGTTCAGCACGTGTCAGCTCCTCTTGAAGGTGGGTGATGTGCTTGTCGCTCAGTTTCAGCTGGGTGGTGAAGGCATAGCTTAGTGAGCTTGTGATCTTGACTAGCTCCTCGTGGTTGTTGTTTTGGCTTGAATCTTGTGTCAGGAATCTTCTCAGGATTAGGATTATTATTAAAAATAATAACAGTTCAAATGTCTTTGGAGTGAGGCTGTCTGTCATGCCTCTCAGCCACATGTTCACATCTTCCCCATGGGAAATGGGGTCTGCAGTCTGCGGCATGTTGGCACGCTGGGCAGAAGAGAGACTGACACAGATCTGTGTGGAGTAAAAGCCTATGTGTGGTGGGACAACTAAGTGTTGTATCAGTGATTGTGAACCACTAGTGAAATGTGGTGATGACTGTGTTGGTCTCAGGGTGTCTAAGTAGACTAGAGATGCGAAGACTTTGTCACTCTAATGAGGAAGAGGAAAAGAGAGACAGAGGTGAAAAACAAATTCAAATGACAAGCAAAATTTCTGTTTTTCAAATGAGGAAAATTATTTTTTCCAATTAAATGTTATCAAAAACGTAAACAATATTATTATATTTCTTGCTTTGGACAAAAGAATACAATAATAATTCTGATATATCTTTTCTTAGTCTGACAGGATTGACACCGTACACCTTTCAGTTGGACCGCTCACCAGGGAGTCAGCGAAGGCGACAGTTGCTCAACACGTATCTCTATTAAATTGATCTCAACGATGGATGAGATGCTAAAACTTGGATTGCGTTTCCAAATGTAGGGAGGTTAGGAAGAACAAATGAGAGGATGATTACAATCAAATTCATAAGGATGATTCGTCGTCTTTGGCACGATTGTGTATTTACTTCACTTAGAATTGATTGATGGTTCTTACATGTCCTACAAATGTAAAAAGAGAAGAGGAAAGTAAAGGAGAGAGAGGACGGAGATGGTAAGTCTCAGTAGCGGTTATCTGAACTACAATGAGAGCGTTGTGTTAGTTGCTGCACAACTTATCAAACAAAATAAACTTTAAGTGAAAGAGGGTTGTCTTTCTAATTTATTTGAACTCGTAGTGAGGGATAACAATGTCTCCTTTTAGGGCTCAGGTTTGTCGTTCCCAGGCTAGGATACACAAAAGAAATGGTAAGAAATAGGAAAATAAAAAAATAAAAATAAATGGGCAACATATGCAAAAATGAAATTAAAAAGAGGAAATCAATATGTAAAACAATAGTGGTTAAGTGTATAACCAAAACAGGAAGAGGGGTAAAACGCATTCAAATAAGTAAAGGTCTGAATAGCATATATTCAGATGGGTAATAAATAAATTAGGAAGAATAAGTTTACTTAACTTCCAAAGTTCAAGGCTTATTCATTCCTAAAATAATTAGATCCAAAAGAGAATACTATAAATAAAAGATCATATGAAATGATCTGAGAGGGAAATTTTAAATGCTTCCAAATAAATTTAATGTTTCAATTAAATTTCAATTTGACAATTAATAATTGTGAGTCAGTATTTCCCTTTCTAGTAAAATGAAAATAAGTGGTCTAGTGAGAAAAGAGAGCGATAAAAAGAAAGAGACTAACAAGTGTTAGTTAAGATGTTTAAAATAGTTAAATCACGTCAGCGTTGCCCAAACACACATTATTCTACCACTGGATGGTAATGCTAACGGCTAACCTTTGAGGCTAGTGGCTTTAGTATAAACTTCAATGTAAATGCAATGGTTTCGTTAGCTTAGCGACACCGCGGCGTTTGTGCGCTGCGCGTGCACAGTTCAGAGTTGCTCCGGAAGTACGTTAGGCTTCCGGGTCACGGTCGTCACTATGGCAACCAAAACACATTCTAGTGGATTAGCACATGAATCGTTGCATTGTTGCAAATACAGTTAAGCATGTTACATGAAATGTCGGCTCATTTCAACACTGTACAAATAACAACACCGCCTTTCAGTTGGTTTTGCGATGTGGCACTTAAACTCTCAGTTTGTATAGAGTAAAATTTATCTTAATTCAAATAGCAGCTTCCTGCTGTAGTTATTATATCAATCTCAGCAATTTGATTCTCCGTGCCAGTTTTTCTGGACACAAACATAAAAGTTTTCCTTCGCTGTTGGTACACAGTTAAAATTTACTTGATCAAGCTTTTAAAACACTCCCATTCAAATTACTCTCGGACACACGCAGTGTTACGCGAGATTGCATTCACTTTGTGAACGGATACAAATGGACAAACATTGTTCTCTAATGTTTAACGTTAACTTAGGGGAGTCGAATATCAAATTAGATTCGGCAGTGGAACACGCACTGGCAATCAAACTATATGAAATATTAATACGGGGACTTTGATAAATAGATTGAGGAACCCGCTCAAAACTATTTTTTATTCACCGATTTATATCCCTTTTGAAACACTAACAGTTTAGCTCCGTTCAGCAAACAGTGACTGAGATAGCGTTTGAGACACTGGAACACGCAGTGAAATCAAATCAGCTATAAAACAAGGCATTACACAAATGAGGAACACGCTCAATTTCTACCTTATTGTACAATCTCAGATGTTTACTTTTAAGTTCACTTACTGCTGTTAACATTGAAGAGGACTTGAGTTAAAGTTTCTTCTAGCTCCTTTCATTCAAGCGGGGGGGGGCGCGCGCTGCTTTCGTCACGCGTCACACAAACACACACACATACTCAGGTCTCGCAAGCTTCTCATCTTTCATTCCTTTAGCAAAATCAAAGATTAAATATCTTGGTTTATGCTCACAATTTAGATTAAACTGCCCGCATTTTCTCCACCATTCTATGTAAGGGAAACATTTTAGCTCAAAGGGAATCATTTAAGATTTTAAAGGGAATTTGAACAGAATCACTGTTTCACGGCTGTTCACGGAGACGCGCCTGCGGTTCAGTGAACGAGCCGTTTAACATCAAATCTGCGCTGGATACTAATATCCAAACTATAGTGAAAACACTATCAATTAGCACAGTAACAAGATCGGCAGTTTAAGACATTAACTTGTAAGCACAAAACACAAGATACTTCTCTTTTCAATATGAATAAGGCTTTATTAGATAAATCTAAGAAATATAAACTAATCTAACACATAAACGCACGCACACACACATTCACACAAGTTGCAGGAAGGTCGAAAGTTAAGGAAAGATGAGTTTAAGAGAATGGAAATATGGAATCCCAAGTTTACAGCAATACGTTAAATTGCATAGACATGAACAACCATCAATCACGTAATTAGCCCTTGCATTGAGTTCCTCAATGTGACTAAAATTATATTAGATACACCAGCACAACAAATATCTGGGGATACGTTGCCTTAGTTTCCTGTGAAAGGGACTCCCGTTGAAAGGGGTATCCCGGTGTCGCTGATTGGCTGGAAGTTCAGTAGTGAAGTGACGTCTTGGGAAGCCCGTGGTTGTTGGGCGTTGGCTGAAAATGCAGAGTCGTGTGCGCTGGTCGAAGTTGAACGGGCATCCGAGGTCAGGCGTCGGAGACTCGACGTTACAAAACTTAACTCAGAACACGAAACTCTCAAACGGAAAAGAAAAGAAATAAAGTTTGACGAGACTAGGTTGTGTTCCTTCTCATTGTGGCATAGTAGCAGCAGGCAGGCACGCTGGAACCGCGCTCAAAGAACAATGATGACTAACCGCATGGCTAGATGCTACAAGCTAAAGCTAGGTAGCATAGCTACAAGCTAAAAGCTAAGAGCAGGCATGACTAATAGCATGACTGATAGCACGAGCAAGGCTGGAACCAAAAGCAGACTAAAAGCCCGCATGACTGATAGCACAAGCAATGCTAGACTAAAAAGCAGACTAAAAGCTACATTTCATGGGGTCCAAAGTATTTAAAACTTCCTTGTTGGCCACCCCTCAAATGTTGCCTTGACCAAACAGATATGGTCTTGAGTCTGGGTTATCATAAATCATTTGTTTATCTTACCAAGCATGTGGTTCTTGCCTCACAGGGTCTAATTTTGGACATGATTCCTATAACATGATTATGATATATTTTACAAATAAATGATTGTCAGGACAATATCAAGCAAGAAAATTTGATTATGTCAATACTAGACATGACTATGTATCCTATAGTTATCAAAAGATATACACAATAAGTGATTATACATGATAGTCAAATGTGTCGGTTACACATAAATGAATATGGAGTTAAGCAATGGAACGATTCATTTACAAGTCTTTTTGAGTTCATTCTGGTCCATATATAATGTATAAAAAGCAGTTTCTTTGCCATTCTCTGGCAAAGGGACTTTTCTGTGAAGACAAAGGTTTAAAGCCCTTCCCCCTTAGGAATTTCAGTCTGGTTTCACTTGATGGGGGAAGTCAGTGCAAGTATTTAACATGATCTCCTGGGTTTACATGTGATGTCCAGCGTTGAATTTCAATCACGAACAATAAATTTGACAATCTCTTCTTCGAATTAAAATTGTTAATAATTGTTCTATTGGTGTTAATGTTGAAAGCTGTTGTGTGAACAAGTTGGTTGGTTGGTTATCTTGCTTGGTTCTTGTGGCACTAGAACTGATTTATGACTTCCTGAGGAGTTCGGCTCTCGTTTCAATGCACACAGCTCTGATAGACTCTTTGATTTGTCTGGTTTGACTCATTTCTGCTACAGAGTAACGGCTTCTCCTGCTATTGTTATTGCACCGCTTGCCACATGTATAGTTTATCTCTCTCTCTCTGTCGGCGACAAGGGATTCACATGTGATAAGTACAGGGAAATAGTTAGGCTGTCAGAAAAGATTTCAGAATTAGAGAGACGCATCCAAACTTTAATTGAGGAGAGTAAGAATGTGAGGGTTCTAGACAAGGCTTTGGATGTGTCTAACTCAGGGAGTCCTGTACATTGTATGGTTCCGGTAACAGAGCCAACGCAGCATGGCAATTGGGTGACAGTGAGGAGGCATAGTCATGGGTCAAAACACAGCTCTTCTATTCTGATCAAAACATTAACCCTCTGGAGTCGATTCACGTGTATGCGCGTGATGAGGAATTTTCTCCTAATAACCCCGAAAATAACTTAAATAACACTTTCAGTTTTGATCGTACAGATAAGAGCAATACATCAATTGAATCTGTAGGTCTACTTTTTTTTTGTATACAGACCTAATAACAACAAAACTTTGTGCATTTATAAAATAAACATAACAAACAAGGTTTGCTGTCTGCAGCCTTTGTCTGCGGTGAATTTCATTTAGAAATGCATCATTAAAATTAACTGTAACTCAGTGAATAATCAACAAAGAGACATGAGACATATATCTATAGAAAGCTTGACATGTCTACTTTTAAACTAACGAACCGAACTACCGAAAACAAATATTCTGTGATAAAGTAATCTATATGAAAACAACGCAATGTCCAGTCTTTCACGTCTCCTTCATTATATCTAATGCGACCACGCCCACACGCTGAACGCGCTATTGAGATTATAATGTTTTGCTAAAGCTTGCCGTTTGAATATGCCCATACAACAGAAATCAAAGCAGCGATACCGTTCTTCAAGATTTTTTATTTTTATTTTACTGTTTGCTTCGTAATGAGAGGAATAAGACCCCTAGAAGATGTGATGAGGATTACCTTAGGATATAAGATTTGATTTCCTCAGAAAAAAGAATGAAGCGCTTTATTCAGCAGAGATCATAAACATGAGTAAGTCTCTTTTTATTTATTTATATGCTTATATTATATTTCACATAATGGGCCCTATTTTAACGATCTAAACGCAAAGTGTAAAGTGCACAGTGCATGTGCACTCAGGACGTGTCAAAATCCACTTCTGCTATTTTAACAACGGAAAAATGGTTGGCGCGCCCAGACACATGGTCTTAACGGGTTGTCCCTATTCTCTTAATGAGTAATGGGTGTTTATTTGGGTGCAACGTGCAATCAGAGTTTCGTCTTCCATTCCCTTTAAGAGCCAGTTGCACTCGTGCAATGACGGATTTGCTATTTACACGGCAGAATTTGGCAAGCGCAGAGACATAACGTGTCTCTGAGATGAAACGGAGCTGCTCGTGTGCGAGCAAATAGCCTAATTCTGATACATGCGATGACTATCCATTATGACATGAAGGTATTTAAATATATTTATTTAGCCTACAAAAAATCGTATGCATTGCAATCCTTTAATTTTTAATATCTGGCATGTTTGTGTGCTGCTGTGCATCCCTTTGTTTAATAAGCAGCGTGTACTCTCTTTAAATAACAAAGAAAAAACATTGTGCCAGACTTTAGACCTCGTTTAAGCTGGTCTATGGTGCAGTCTATTTTCAGCTCAATAAAAAATAGTATTGCGCCAACAATGCGCCTGAATACACCTACATTTTAGACCAGCACGCCCAGGGGTGCAAAAATGAGCAAACTATAAAAATGAGTTTCCAAATTATAATTTTTGATTAAATATATAATCGAGTGAAACATTATGAAGTTTTAATAACACAATACCATACAAAAGCTTGATGTAAATAATATAAATGTAATAAATACATGTTACTGTAACAAATGTAACAAACAATGCTGTTCTTTCAATTTATCAAAAAAAACTGAAAAATATTATCTTCTCTTTTCCACATTAATAATAATAATAATAATACTGATAACAATAAATGTTTTTTGTTTGTTTGTTTGTTTGTTTGTAGAAAATCAGTGTGTGACTGGAGCAATCATGCAAAAAATTCAGTTTAGAAAGTCAGCTTTGATTGTTCCTAATAAACTGTTAAACTGCACTTGCAAGTGAATATTAAATTATTTTGTGGAATAATTAAATATATTCTAAATAAACTACAAACATAAAAATCTATACATTTATTTAGTTCTCACATTCTTTCTTATAACTCTTCCCTCTCAGTCACAAACCTGACTGCAGTTTATTAAGCGGGCCTTTGTCTTCTCAGGTGTAAATCACAACATATTGCTGATAGTTCACGCCCTCTCACATAGACCCTTTCTACACAAAAAGTGTCTTAGAAAATTTAAATCAATATATTGTTTTCTGCTACAAGATCCATTTCTAAAAAGTCCAGAGAATCAATGTTCTGTATGTGTTTTATGGTCTAATTCAAGTGCACCTTGTTTGTTTTCTTTTTTTTTTAAGTGCACAAAGGTTTTTTGTTATTTTGTCTGTAAAAAAAACTAGACCCTTTACAGATTCGATTGATGTATTGCTCTTATCTGTACGATTAAAACTGAGAGTGTAATTTAAGTTATTTTCGGGGTTATCAGGAGAAAATGACTCAAAACGCATATATACGTTAATCGACTCGAAAGGGTTAAAATTTCTAGTTTTTCACTAACAAAAGTCTTTTAGTCTTTCACTAAAAAATCTCATTAGTTGGCCGGCGACGTCAATACTGACACAACTTTAAACATGCACCGGGAGAACACGTCATTCACTTTTTCGTCTGAAGCTTGCATTTGAAGCATGATAGTGAGCTAGAGGAGGCAGTGTCTCGTTCCCTTCTCAGGGGAACCATGGTTACATTGGTAACCTGACATGTTCCCTTTCAAGGGAACTTCAAACTGCGTCCGCTAGGAGTCACTATGGGGAACAGTTTACCCACGCCGCCATGCTAAGGGGTGATGGCGAACACTAAGTACCAATTTTATTAAGAATGCAGAATACTAGCCTGCAAACTTACCACAGTGTGGAGATTTTCAAATACTGTTCATAGGAGGGGCTCTCCTGGCACTCTGATAGAGCAGCTCATAGATGGAATGGTTCATCTCAAAACAGTATGTTTGAGAGTCATCGACTCGATCTGTGGAAATAATGCTGGAGCGCTCTGGGGAAAAAACTGAAAACTCACATGAGAGGAGAACTCCGGATTCAGAGTAGGATAGTAAACTACAAAGAGTATTGCCCAAATAGCCCCTCATGTTGAGGGAAGCGATGCAAAGTGTTCATGTGTACACTGACCACCATATGGTTTTCAGAAAGTACACAGAGCTTAGTGTGGGTACCTGAAGGTTCCTAAGCATCATGGAGGCACTAAACTGCACGGAAGAGGTAAGCATACATTTTATAAACCTCTGGCTAGGGGAGCATCACCAGAGGCAGCATATTAAAAACGACTTCTGTAACTGACACCTCCACTTCCCGCTAGATGCGACAGCACAACTAAGCAGCCAGGAGGCTCCTCAGGGTGGCCTGGCCAGACATCCATGAAATTCCCTCCAGTGCTGTGCCAGGCCTGATGATCAAGCAGACTCCCGCAGAAACCTGTGATCTCAGCTGCCTAATACCGGAACATAAAGCCGGATGGCTGGTGCCAACGAGTGTTTAGTAAACACTGTAACTGAGCCCTGCAAAGGTAACTCACAGAGTTTATTAGAGACACATAACCACCAGCAATTTAATACACATAACTATATACAGAAAGGGTTACATTTCTCAAGGGGCACCTCCTTTTAGTCCGGACCATCAGTCAGGTGTTTGCTATGAGCATAGAACCAGCCAAAAACATTTTAGGTCCAGCATAGGAGACTGTTATGTGAGAGGTTTCCACCTAACCTCGAACAGGTGGAGAACTGGTGGTTACAGGAGAATTGGGAATCAATCAATCAATCAATCAATCACCTTTATTTATATAGTGCTTTAAACAAAATACATTGCGTCAAAGCACTGCACAACATTCATTTGGAAAACAGTGTCTCAATAATGCAAAATGATAGTTAAAGGCAGTTCATCATTGAATTCAGTTATGTTATCTCTGTTCAGTTTAAATAGTGTCTGTTTTTATTTGCAATCAAATCAATGATATCGCTGTAGATGAAGTGACCCCAAACTAAGCAAGCCAGAGGCGACAGCGGCAAGGAACCGAAACTCCATCGGTGACAGAATGGAGAAAAAACCTTGGGAGAAACCAGGCTCAGTTTGGGGGCCAGTTCTCCTCTGACCAGACGAAATCAGTAGTTCAATTCCAGGCTGCAGCAAAGTCAGATTGTGCAGAAGAATCATCTGTTTCCTGTGGTCTTGTCCTGGTGGTCCTCTGAGACAAGGTCTTTACAGGGGATCTGTATCTGGGGCTCTAGTTGTCCTGGTCTCCGCTGTCTTTCAGGGCAGTAGAGGTCCTTTCTAGGTGCTGATCCACCATCTGGTCTGGATACGTACTGGATCCGGGTGACTGCAGTGACCCTCTGATCTGGACACTGACTGGATCTGGTGGCCACGGTGACCTCGGAACAATAGAGAAACAGACAAATATTAGCGTAGATGCCATTCTTCTAATGATGTAGAAAGTACGGTGTTATGTGAAGTGTTTCCGGTTCCGGTTTACCTAATTAATGCAGCCTAAAAATCCTTTAACGGATTTGGATATTAAAAGCATATTAGTATGTTATGTGTATGCCAGGTTAAAGAGATGGGTCTTTAATCTAGATTTAAACTGCAAGAGTGTGTCTGCCTCCCGAACAATGTTAGGTAGGTTATTCCAGAGTTTAGGCGCCAAATAGGAAAAGGATCTGCCGCCCGCAGTTGATTTTGATATTCTAGGTATTATCAAATTGCCTGAGTTTTGAGAACGTAGCGGACGTAGAGGAGTATAATGTAAAAGGAGCTCATTCAAATACTGAGGTGCTAAACCATTCAGGGCTTTATAAGTAATAAGCAATATTTTAAAATCTATACAATGTTTGATAGGGAGCCAGTGCAGTGTGGACAGGACCGGGCTAATATGGTCATACTTCCTGGTTCTAGTAAGAAGGGGAGGATAAAAGCAGAATATAAAAATCCCTAAAGGGAACATGTAGATACCTAGGTATCACTCTGATTTGGACGAGAATGCTGCCTCGTCTGGATCACATGCCTTAGATTCTGCTTACCTCCTCGTGACCCATGATTTTTCTTACCCCTGCCCGCAGGTGGGGGAGGAGCGCAAGTCACAACACTAGCCTTCTGTGCCCATCTCTGATCCTCAGATCGGGACAGATCAGGACCAGGTTCGGGCTCAGATCTGGAACTTCATTGAACAAAGGATCTAAAAGCAGCAGAGTGCACCTTTGTCTCCCTGAACTTCTCGATCACCGACTCATCGGAAATACCGAAAAGTTCAGAAGGCGAAACCCGTGCATCTCAAAGAAAGCCTTTTCTTTCTTCCCAATGTCTGCCAGGTTCATCCACAGATGGTCCTGCCCATGGGGGAGGTGGCCTGCTTGGTAGCCTGGAGAGAGATCTGTGCACCACAGATTGGTGCAGCTCGGCTACCTGATTAGGAAAAAGGCCCTCACCTCTATACAGGTCTCTTAGCAGATCAGTCTGATATGCTTGAAGTACCACCATTGTGTGTAATAAAGCCTCACCCTGACCTGCTGCTGCAAATGCCTTTACATTTAAGCGAGATGTATGTAGGGGCTTAGATGGCAAGGAGGGAGATTTCGAGAGGATGTCTCCCCCGCAGAAAGAAAGCTCTTTCTACAGGTTGCATCCTATCATAGACGTTTTCGCGCATTGCCTCGATTGTCAGCACAACTCTTACCTCATTACAGCCTCTTTCATTTCTTTATGATCTCTGTATGGAGATCAGGCAGAAATGTAAGGCTCACCTGAGCTGGAGGGCTATGGTCAGAAAGATAACGCTCATCAAGGCAGCTTCACGATATCACCTTGTTAGCGCACTTTCATGGCAAGTCCGACTTTGACGTGGTGCGATCCATAACCTCCAAAAGCTCTACATATGCAGGGCAGGAGAATTGAGAAGGCTCAGCCTCAGCTTCTTCACCATCCTCAAACATCTCCTTCTTTTCCTGGGTAAATCTCTCATGACCCATTTTCCTCCATGCCTCAGCAGTGGTGGGTCCTGAACCACGGGAAGCAGATGGCTGCCTTTTTAACCTCAGAAAGTGAGACAAATGAGAGTGGAGCTTTTTCATTGAAAAACGTTCACAATGCACGCAGATTGTCTCCTCAAAAACATTGTGTGCATGCTCTTCACCCAAACAAATGATGCAGAGACCATGTGTCATCGGGTGTCAAATTACGTTGACACGGATGCACACATTGTCTAACCGCTTGCTAGTAGTCGCCATGATAGACAGAGAAAGATCGCTCTTACTAGTTCTTTCAGATGCACACTTCAAACAGAACAGTCAGTGAAGACAAAGAAGAGAATGACGTGTTTTCCCGGTGCCTGTTTATAGTTGTGCCGGTAGTGAGGTCAGAGGCTGTCGTCGGCCAACTCGTTGGTGTTTTCTCAATGTATGCTTAAGACATGGATCACAACGAGGTTTTCGCCATAGCGACACCTAGAGGATGCAGTTTGAAGTTCCCTTGAAAGGGAACAAATGTTAATGATAAATCCCCTGTGATGTTTTTACTGGTTACTATATACAGGCCACCATTGCACCATGAAGACTTTATTAAAGAGTCTGCTGATTTTACATCTGAGTTAGAGCTGGCTTCAGGTGCGACTTATTTATCAAAATTAATTTGACATGAACCAAGAAAAATGAATCAAGAGAAAACATTACCGTCTACAGTGTTGGGAAGTAACTAGTTACATGTAACGGCGTTACGTAATTTAATTACAAAATAAATGTAACAGTAATCAGTTACAGTTACTAAGAAAAAATGAGTAATTAAATTACAGTTACTTATGAAAATTGTAATGATTACAAAGAGGATTACATTTGAATATTTACACACATCCACATACAGCTTATTTCTTTCCCAAATTGCACTAAGACATGTGTCCCATAATCCGTAGAATTCAGTCATAAAAATGGAATTCAGCCTATAACGCGGACGAAATACAGTATGCCACATTTTGGATGAATGAATCAAAAGTAGGTCAGTACACTTGAATAAAAACGCGATATGAAAGGTGTCTGTGAATATTAAGCCGCAAAAAGACTGAATATGAATCCTGCACGTTCTGCGTTTCTGTGGAAATCAGGCGCTGGCTGGACTTTGGGAGAAGCGGGACTATTCCCGGTGGCCTGGCAGACGATTTGGCCCTCTACTTTGATATTGTTATTGTATAATTGCAGGCCGAATATACTAAAGCGATTATTTCCGAATCCGCCATTCGATAATTAAATCTCTAATAAATCATGAATCGGTTAGTTGTGACTGGCCATGGTTGGTCTCGCGCGCTCTCTGCGCCTCCGCTGAACGGTTTGGATCAGACTCCAGAGTAATCAATGCGAGAGAGAGAGACCAGAGTGAACTGTGTAGCGCACTTCTGGAGCAGAGAAGCGACACTTCTGTTCAGGGTTTCAGGTGCAGGTCAGTTTCATCTGTAAATATGCTAATGTAGTTTTGTCTTTGTTTAATTAGTCAAGTAGCAGCAGCAGCACATTGCTCACACTCACTCAAAATACTGTATAAAAGACGTCATTATTATCTATTGTAATGTTACAGCAGTAATATAGCAGACAAATCATCATATTTCCTTAGGAAAATTAATGTAGCCTATGGTATGGTACTAACCGGGGTTTAACATGGAATTTGTTGTAAAAATAAATACAAGTGGTAATTCATTTGCCAAAAAACAAAACAAAATACACCTACAACATGGTAAAAGTCAAATAAAATTCTTCAGTATTAAAGTCATGAGAGAGATGGATGGATAATGGAAGTGAAGGTGCAGTTCAGGAGAGAACTCTTAAAGGGGGGGTGAAATGTTCGTTTTCACTCAATATCCTGTTAATCTTGAGTACCTATAGAGTAGTACTGCATCCTTCATAACTCCAAAAAGTCTTTATTTTTATTATATTTATAAGAGAAAGATAGTCTGTACCGATTTTTCCCGGAAAAACACGAGCGCCTAGAGGCGTGTGGGCGGAGCTAAAGAATCACGAGCGCGAGTAAGCTTTTGAGTTGAGAGCACGTGGAAGCTGTGACACAGATCCAGAGGCTGAAGTTTAACAAGAGCAGCATCAGCAAAGGCGGTATGCTATGTGGTATGTACTGAAACTGTATATATTTGCTTAGCGGTTTTGGAAAATGACTAAGTTCCACTTTATGTCGTCTTTTTTTTTAAGCTGTACATGTGGAAAGTGCAGTTTGATGACAACATCGCATGTTGTTTACTTGATGTGCTTACGGGCTGATAGCAAAGTTAACAACACAGAGATATTTGAAGCAGTTTTACTCACCGCATGTGGTTCCAACACACAATCGTGACCCTTTTCCGTTGGGACTGCATTATCCTTAAGAAGTAAACGATGTGCAATCCGAAATGCAGGGAACAAACAAAAACACTTGCACAACTCCGTTGATGCTCTGTAAAAATAAACTCCATCCACTGGTCCCTTAATGCTGTTTCTCTTTTGGTAATCTGTGCAGGGTTGTCTTGCCCTGGCAACCAAAAACACACTTCTTTTGTGACTTTTCGCGACGCCCTCGCTCTGATTAGGCTGTGCTCAGCCTCTCATTGCTCTGCTATATGGGAGCGCGGAAGAAGAGCGCGCACTTAGGACCCATATAAGGAAATTCCGCTCCATCTAACGTCACACAGTGCCATACTCGAAAAAAACTTTCCGAAACTTGTGACAAACCGGAAGAGGTTTTTTTGGAACAAAAATACTCCTTCAAACGTACAACTTAATTTTTGAAACTTTGTCCATGTTTAGCATGGGAATCCAACTCTTTAACAGTGTAAAAAACTCAGTATGCATGAAATAGCATTTCACCCCCCCTTTAATTATGTTGCAAGTCCCCCAACCTAAGGATTCAAATTTTTCATGTCAGGTCCATAAAAAAAAAAATAGGGTTGTCCATGTATCAGAATGGGTTGTGGGTGTATGAGTGTGAGATTTCCCAGCCTATTTTTTTATTTTTATTTTGAGAAACTATCATCATATCATATACAAAGAGACAGCAGTGTTTCAAAAAGACACCAATGTTTCAGGAGTTTAGTACACAAAATAGGACACACGCTTATTAGATAACCGTATTTAAGTTGATGTATATGCTTTTATTTTATTTTTATTAACTATTTTTCCCCATTGTTAGATGCAGTTAGATGCCTGTAGTTATGCAAAGATTTGGTTTCAAAAACAGTATCTATAAACTATTTCTTTTGATTTTAAATCTGCATCGAACTTCAGATCAATCTCATTGAAGTAAAAGGCAGTACTAAAGTCTGATTGTGTGGTGGATGTGTTCAAATGGGATCATCTTAATTCAAGTGATGAAGGATGGTGAAAGTCTGACAGTGTTGAGCACTACTTTAAGGTTAAACCTGCATGGTGTAAATGGTTGAAGATGATTAACAGTTGCAAATAAACATTCATTAGAAATTTATAAAAGTAATCAAAAAGTACTCAAAAGTAATTAGTTACATTACTTTTTTAAAGTAATTAAAAAAGTTACACTACTATTACATTTTAAACAGGGTAACTTGTAATCTGTAACCTATTACATTTCCAAAGTAACCTTCCCAACACTGACCGTCTACAGCCACGAGAGCCGAGAGCCATCTCGCGGCTGTAGACAGTAATGTTCTCTAAAGGTTCTTGGTTCTCTAAATAAATGCGACTTCCAGTCCAGTGCGACTTATATATGTTTTTTTCCTCATCATCACGTATTTTTGGACTGATGCGACTTATACTAAGGTGCGACTTATAGTCCGAAAAATACGGTAACCTATCCTACAGAAAATAATTAAAAACTGCTAGATCTGATTACTTTTAAGCTCTTTTAAATGAAAACAAACATAAAAACAGGTATTTATTCAATAAAAATCGCTAAATTAACGAAAAATAAAGCATCAACAAGAGTTGATATTTCTCAACATCACAGCAATAATGACTGGTTAAATCATCTAAGCCAACAGCATGTATGTTAGGCCCTATTCCATCTAAGCTCCCAAAAGAGGTGGTTCCAGAAGTCATAGATCCTCTTCTGACTATTAATAATTCCTCATTATCATTAGGATATGTCCCCAAAACCTTCAAACTGGCTGTTATTAAGCATCTCACTGATCTCGAATCTCCTTTGTCTGTCCAAGATACTTGAAAAGGTAGTATCCTCACAATCATGTTCCTTCTTAGAGAAAAATGGTATCTGTGAGAATTTCCAGTCAGGATTTAGATCTTATCATAGTACTGAGACTGCTCTCTTTAGAGTTACAAATGACCTGCTCTTATCATCTGATTGTGCTTGTATCTCTCTATTAGTGCTATTGGATCTTAGTGCTGTGCTCGACACTATTGACCACAACATCCTTTGGCATTAATGGAAGTACATTAGCATTGTTTAAATCGTACTTATTTGACTGCCATCAATTCGTAGCCAAGAATGAAGAGGTATCATATCGATCACAAGTGCAGTATGGAGAACCTCAAGGCTCAATACTAGGGCCGTTACTCTTCACTCTTCTACATGTTACCTTTGGAAAATATCATCAGGAAACACGGTGTTAGCTTTCACTGTAATTCTGATGATGCTCAGATACTCAGATACTCTCATAGTTAATATAAAAAACTGGATGACGATTAATTTCTTACTGCTAAATTCTGAAAAAACAGGTGTTAATTATATGACCTAAAAACTCTGCATGTAATAACCTAGAATGCTGTCTAAGACTTAATGGCTGCTCTGTCCATTTTTTGTCATCAGTTAGGAACCTAGGTGTGCTATTTGACAGCAATCTTTCCTTAGAAAGCCACATTTCTAGCATTTGTAAAACTGCATTTTTCCATCTCAAAAATGTATCTAAATTACAGCCCATGCTCTGTATGTCAAATGGAGAAATGTTAATCCATGCGTTTATGACCTCAAGGTTAGATTATCGTAATGCTTTATTGGGTGGTTGTTCTGCACACTTAAGAAACAAACACCAGTTAGTCCAAAATGCAGCAGCTAGAGTTCTTACTAGAACCAGGAAGTATGACCATATTAGCCCGGTTCTGTCAACACTGCACTGTCTCCCTATCAAACATTTGATAGATTTTAAAATCTTGCTTATTACTTACACGTAATACACATCATACCTCTATTTATCAATTTGCACTGGCTTCCAATAGCTGCTTGTATAAAATTCAAGGCATTGATGTTTGCCTACAAAACTCCCACTGGCTCTGCACCCATTTACCTAAATTTTGTAGCAGAAATGACTCGAACCAGACAGATCAAAGAGTCGATCAGGGCTGTTGAATCTCTGGTCTCCACAGAAATCTTTGTCAAGAGAATGGCAAAGAAACTGTCTTTTCTTCATATATATGGACCAAAATGAACTCAGAAAGACTTATAAATGAATATCAGTCCATTGCTTCACTCCATATTCATTCCTATAACAAGAATGAATATCAGTCCATCGCTTTACTCCATATTCATTTATATGTAACCCACACATTTGACTCATGATCATGTTATAATCACTTACTGTGTATGTTTTAAATAATTATGGGATAGCTTAAGGATTCATAATCCTGTTTGGTATGTGTGTGATTGAATCTGCTTGCTTCAAGCACTCCTTACCATCAGTTATTTGTCAAATGTATCATATCCTTGTTATAGGAATCATGTCCAAAATTACCCTGCAAGAGCAGGAAAATCCGGACCACATGCTTGATAAGATAACATATGATTTATGATACCCCCGAGCCAAGACAATATCTGAGTGGCCAACAGGCCAGTTTAAATACTTAGGACACCATAAAATCCTGCTTTTAGTTTTAGCTCTGATTTTTTTGCAATCAGCCATGCCTGCTTTTAGCTTTTAGCTTTGCTTCTTAGCTTTAGCTTTTAGCCATGCTGTTTGTCATCACTGTTCTTTGAGCGCGGTTCCAACGTGCGTCAGCCTGCACGCCTGCTGCTACTTAGCCACGATAAGAAGAAACACCACATAGTCTCGTCAAACTTTACTTCTTTTCTTTTCCGTTTGAGAGTTTCGTGTTCTGAGTTAAGTTTTGTAACGTCGAGTTCAACTTCAACCAGCCACACAACTCTGCATCTTCAGCCAACACCCAACCACGGGCTTCCCAAGACGTCACTTCAACGACTACTGAACTTTCAGCCAATCAACGACAACAAAAGGGAACACAGGCAATGTACCTTCAGACATTTGTACTGGTGTATCTAATATAATTTTAACCTCATTGAGGAACTCAATACAACGGTTAATTAAGTAATTGATGGTTATTCATGTCTATGCAATTTCACGTATTGCTGTAAACTTGGGATTCCACATTTCCATTCTCTTAAACGCATCTTTCCCTAACTTTCAATCTTCCTGCAACTTGTGTGAATGTGTGCGTGCGTGTGTTTATGTGTTAGATTAGTTTATATGTACTGTTAAAAAATTACTGTACATTTTACAGTAAAATACTGGCAGCAGGGTTGCCAGCCAGTTACTGTAAATTTTTACAGCAGTCTTACTGTAATTTAATTTACAGATTTTTACTGTATTCTCAATTACAGTACAATTCTGTGAATTAAATTACAGTAAGACTGCTGTAAAATTTACAGTAACTGGCTGGCAACCCTGCTGCGAGTATTTTACTGTAAAATTTACAGTATTTTTTTTAATTTTGTATACTGCATTTTTACAAAAAATATATTATATACTGCATTTTTAATATATTGTATATGGCATTTAACATAATTATTTAAATAGCAAATGCACACATTCAAGTAGTTTACTGTGAAAAGCAATTCTTTGAAAAAAGTAAATGTGTATTTGCTATATTTAAAGTATGTAAAATGATAGCATACAATATATTTTCCCTATTGCTAACTTAACTTTAACTGCATAAAGTGTTGTATAATGCATAACTTAATTAAAAAAAAAAATTAAATAAATAACATTTTTTAAAATCTAAAAAAAAAAAAAAAACAGGTAAAAATGTTATATATCACTTTCAAATTTACATGAAAAAATTACATGAAAAGTATATTATTTTGAACTCATTTTTATTTATTTTAAAATTATTTCATTTTTTTTAATGGATATGAAATTTTGGCATGATTTCTTTTTTATTACTTGGAACATATTGGCCATCATGGACCTAGACACAAAGAAATATTCAAACTGCGTTTTAACCGAACCATGACCAACATGGTCATATTAAAACAGTTCACCCAAAGGGGAAATTCTGTCATTTCTCACCCTCATGTCATTCCACACCCTTGTGTGACCTTGTGTGTGTGGCCCAGTGATGCCTACATTTTTTTAAAACACTGCTTCATGAAGCTTCGAAGCTTTATTAATCTTTCAGTTCAGATAAGAGCATATCAAACTGCCAAAGTCATGATTTCAGTAAATGAGGCTTCGTTACGTCATAAGTGTTTTGAAATTTCAATAGTTCATGTGACTTTTGTAGTTTGATACACGTTCTGAGCAAATGATTTGAAACAAAAGATTCGTAAAGCTTCTAAGCTTCATGAAGCAGTGTTTTGAGATCGCCCATCACTAGATATGCTAGAATAAAATCGTTGTTTCGGGGGGGGGGGGGGGGGGGGGGTTGGCAAAAAAAAAGTATTCTCGTCGCTTTATAATATTTAGGTTTGAACGACTGTAGTCACATGAATTGTTTTAAATGTTTTAGAGGCTTTCTGGGCATTGAAAAAAGAAATGATCTTGCTAGAAATGCAGGCTTTACTGAGCCACATCTTAATGTGTGTTGTGAAGATGAACGAAGATCTTACGGGTGTGGAACGAAATAAGTAATTATTGACTTAATTTTCATTTTTGGGTGAACTAATCCTTTAAAAACCACAAAGACGTTTTCAGATAGCTTTCATCACTTAAAGAATAGACCAATATGGCCAAACAAGTCATAAAAACTTTCCATCAAACAGAAAAAAAAAACAAATAACAATTATGCTCCAGATGAAGTTCCATCACATGATTCAAAGTGTGACTAGAAATATTGAAAAGAGCAAAGAGGACAATACATTAGATATATTACAAAACATAATAATACTTTCAGAAACAGATAGGGGGAGGACAGATACAGTTAGTGAGAGATACAGGGATGAGAGGTACAGTCAAAGGCAGATAGAGAACAATAAAAGGAAGTGGTGTGTGTGTATCCTTACATTTCAGAAATTCCATTGGAATTTGCACAGAAGAGTGGCAACATGTGGGTTCACTGCCACACATTTTCTTCTGTATCACTTGTCCTGTTTTTATTCCGATGGCACTTTTCCCTTGGCTTTGGATCCTCTCTCCGGATTTATGCCCACAAAGCACCTAAAGGTTCATGAAACAGACAATATGTAATTAAGATCGTTTTTAGGACCTCCCAGAAAGTTGGAGATGTCCACTAATAAAAAAAAAAAAAAAAACATATTTAACTGGTGTTAAATAGGGAGACAAATATATTCTCTTCTCGAGTTAAGACAAATTGTTTTAAAGGCCTCAACAGAAATAACACTTATAACATAACATTGTTAAAAGGAATGTTCTTATTTAACTTATCTATAAAATGCTGGTTCTGAAGTTGTTAGAATTCAACCATTGCCTTTAAATGAACTCTGAGTTACACACTGCTTCCTCCTGATACTCAAGATTAAACTAGTAATAAGCAGCAAACAGAGTGGCAAAGCCGGACAGGAAACTGGGCTGAATGCCCTCACACACCACCTCACCTTCAATACTCAGCATCCAGTGCCTACTTGTCAAAGTGTCTCCTAAAACAATAATAATTAACATTATTATTATTATTATTATTATTTTTTGTATTTCAGATTTTTACATTTACATTATATCCTATATTTAGTAGGGGTGGGATAAAAAATGTATTCTTAAATGTATCGCAATGCATAAGCAGACGATTCTGAATCGATTCACAAATGTCAAAAATCAATTTTCTAAACGTTAATTAATGTAATGTTGACGGAAAGTAAAAAGAGGGGTCTTTGAAACGCGGAAGTGCATCCCCGGCAGTCTGTGACATGCACATAACTGTGTGTATCCACTGGAGCAGAGCAAGCGTTTTGAGACCTATACTTGCGTTTTCAGTCCATTTAATGGAAGTTGAGCTTCCTTAGTTGCATGTGGTCAGTGGTGGATCGATTATGCAGCAAAATGCCTCCTAATGTGAAACAGACTGCAAGCACTTTGTTTTTTACTTCCTGAACCTTCGGGTTGTTCATTCATTTGAAATGACTCGAAAAAAGATTCGTTCATTTTGCTGAACGAGACTCAAAAGTCCGATTCGGTAAAATGATCCGAACTTCCCATCACTACAACTGATGATTAGTTTCAAGTCATACGCGCAATAAAACTTAAAATAAGATAAATATTCTACAACTACAATTAGTCAAGTCGTTTGTTTATTGGTCAGTGTCACGCATGATAAGTTCATTTGTTCAAGTGTCACCACACTGATAAGGTGCCTTTTGCACTCTGTGCAAAAATACACACAAGATTTGCCTGCCGACATAAATATAGACACATATCTCTAAATAGCATATTTAATAATTTCAAGGAAAAAGTATTTGATCGCCCTAAGGTAATACATTAGGCTAACTATACAAAGCAGACTTTATATCAAACAGATATGTTAAAGTTTTCACATTAACGTTACCTGAAGTTAGCAAAGGCTCAAAAAAAATCTACATCTCACTGGTTACGTTTACCTCTTGGAAGAGCACCACTGAGAATTTCTATGACACACACATCCTCCGTGAGCGGCCCTGACTGACCGCGAGGCTTTAGAAACGTGTTTTATTTCGGCGCCCGTGTTAACAGATGACTGCCTGTGTAAAGTTGTTTTACATCATAATCAAGACGAAGTGTGCTGATAAACACGAAGTTACAGTGAATATAAACTATTAGCACTGAAACATGTCATTCATAACGAAGGAACGCAAAGATTTTCTGCCCATATCGCTATAGCGCCGGGGGATGTGTGAAATCCTACCGCGACCGCGCTACTGAAACCCTGATTTGAAATTTACAGCAAAATTCTGTAAATTTGAGTCAGACTTACACGTGACCCCAGAATGCATTGCAGTTTACAGCAATATGCTGTATTATTAAAAATCAGTCTGCGGCTGTAAAATAATGCTGTAATTTTTACAGCAATTCATTACAGTCAAAGCCTTATTCATATTGAAAAGAGAAGTATCTTGTGTTTTGTGCTTACAAGTTAATGTCTTTAACTGCTGATCTTGTTACTGTGCTAATTGATAGTGTTTTCACTATAGTTTGGATGTTAATATCCAGTGCAGATTTGATGTTAAACGGCTCATTCAGTGAATTGCAGGGCGTCTCAGTGATCAGCCGTGAAACAGTGATTCTGTTCAAATTCCCTTTAAAATCTTAAATGATTCCCTTTGAGCTAAATTGACCTGTTTCCCTTACAATTTGTTACTTCAGACTTATGTGCCCTCTAGAAGCTTGTGTTCTGCAAGTGAACGTCGCTTGATTGTGCCATCCCAAAGAAGTACAAAGTCACTTTTACGGACTTTTAAATTAAATGTTACCTCCTGGTGGAATGACATCCCCAATTCAATCCGAGCAGCTGAGTCCTTAGCCATCTTCAAGAATCGGCTTAAAACACATTTATTCCATCTTTATTTGACCTTCTAACTTTTACACTCACTATTCTAATTCTATTCTTAAAAAAATCTAACTATCTTTCTAATCTTTTTGTATTCTATTTTGTTTTCATTTATTATGCAATTGTATGTGTGTGTGTGTGTTTGTGTGTGTGTGTGTAAAGACCTCTAACATTAGCTTGCTACATTCTTTTTTTATTCTATCTGTTTTCTTTTCATTTATTATATCATCCGAGACAAGGTCTTTACAGTGGATCTCTATCTGGGGCTGTAGTTGTCCTGGTCTCTTTTTAATCTAAAGATTAAATTTAGATTAAAGACCCATCTCTTTAACCTGGCTTACACATAACACACTAATATGCTTCTAATATAGAAATCTGTTAAAGGAACCAGGAACACTTCCCATAACACCCGATGTATTTGCTACATCGTTACAAGAATAGCATCTATGCTAATATTAGTCTGTTTTTCTCTTATTCCAAGGTCACTGAAGCCACCAGATCCAGTCTGTATCCAGACCAGAGGGTGAATCAGCACCTAGAACGGACCTCTACAGCCCTGAAAGACAGCAGAGACCAGGACAACTACAGCCCCAGATAGAGATCCACTGCAAAAACCTTGTCTCGGATGACCACCGGGACAAGACCACAGGAAACAGATGATTCTTATGCACAATCTGACTTTGCTGCAGCCTGGAATTGAACTGCTGGTTTCGTGTGGCCAGAGGAGAACTGGCCCCACGACTGAGCCTGGTTTCTCCCAAGGTTTTTCCTCCATTCTGTCACCCTTGGAGTTTTGGTTCTTTGCCGCTGTCGCCTCTGGCTTGCTTAGTTGGGGACAATTCATTCGTCTTGGGTTACTTGACTGTAACCCTGTTCCCTGAAAAATCAGGAACGAGATGCTGCGCTCAATAGCGCTAATGAGAACATTCTTTGTTCGACCGGTTGTGAAGCATGTGTGTCAAACACGCCAATAATTGGCTTTAAATAACCTCGGCAGGTGACATCATTGATAATGTGCACCTGCAGGTTATAAATAGACGTGAAACAGAAACATCCTCAGGTTACCCCTTTGTCTGAAGAGACGTCCGGACACGTCGACAGTGCAGCATTGAGGCGCAGCATCTCGTTCCCACTTTTTCAGGGAACAGGGTTACAGTCAAGTAACCAGAGACATTCCCTTTCAAAAGCTACACTCGATGCTGCTCTCAATAGCGCTAATGGGAACGAGAATACCAATGCCGCCGCACTGTAAGTGTCTGGAACCCCAAGGTTGTGTAGTGTGTGCGCACAAACATCGAAGGGGTCTCAGACATGACTCTGGGATGTGGACTCAAGGGCATGCAAGCCCGGAGTAGCATCGACATCCAAACTATAGAATCTGACAAATGTGTGCGGAAAAGACCAACCTGCCGCATCACTCATTTGCTGCAAGGGCGCACCTCTTGCTCAAGCCATTGAAGATGCAACCCAACTGGTTAAATGGGCACTAACTCCTAGAGGCGAAGTGTGACCACGCGCCTCGTAAGCTAGGGCAATAGCAACCCTCACCCAATGTGAAACTGTTTGCCTGGTGGCAGCCGCACCCCTGACTGCGGTCCCCACGGCATATGAAAAGCTGCTCTGACTTACGCCACTGGCTAGTGCGGTGGAAGTAAATCTGAAGAGCACATACTGGACACAGTAAGTGAAGTCTCTTCTGCTTCAGTGTTGTAAATGGCGGAGGACAGGAGACTTTGGAAATTAGTAGGATGGACATCCAAACTATAGAACCTGACAAATGTGTGCGGAAAGATCCAACCTGCCGCATCACACACTTCAGCAGGAACATCCCTCACCCAATGTGAAACTTTTTGCCTGGAGGCAGCCGCCCCCCCGGTTGCAGCTCCCATGGCATATGAAAAGGCATACATGGCATACATTTTGGTTTTTGTTATATTTTTGTTTCGTTTGATTATCATTTGAATATTGTGTTTATTTTGAAATATTTGATTCTGTTATGTGAATTTCTTTGTCTTTTTGTTCATGATTGACTTTTTGTGATATTGTATGTTTTATGTTTTGTTAATCTGGGGGCCTTGTATCTGGCAGAGCAGTATTCCAGCTACCAGTATGTGTGGTGTTGTGCAGTGATAACACTAGTGGTTGATTTGTCTGATGGTATATTACGTTGTGGCACAGGCTGTATTGTTGTATTAGAACTAGCTGAAACTGCTGTGTCCAGTCCCAGGGCTTATATTCCAGCTTAGCCATTTCGGCCCCCGGTTTGTCCTTCTGTTTTGGGTTTTTGTCTGTTTGTTATTTTATATTTAGTTTTTGTTTGTTGTATTGATGTAGGGTTCATTTTCCCTTTTTCCTTTATGAATAAAAGGACCATGTACTACACCAAGGCCTAGACCTTTATTCATTTAATTGAATAGCCTGAGCGGGTTTACTGCCCTCTATTGGGTATTTAGGTGTGGGTGTTGCAGTCCCTGTTACATATAAATTAAGGTGACTTGACTTGGGCCCAAACCCCCTATCTGCTGAAGGTGAACCAAAAACAACTGATAGCAGCTCTCAGTGATATGTGTCGGGTCCCCGCTATAATAGCAGCAACATTCAAAATTGCTTACCGACCAAGCGGGAACCCAGTGTGCCTGTAGCTTTCTCTATTTCAGTTTTATCACGTGATAGAAAGTCTAAGGCCTTCTCAAGCCGAAGGGCAAACTCATCTAATCTGCGGCCTATTATGCATCAAACTAAGATTGATATAAAAACACCAAGCACTGCCATCAAGTTAGCACTTTTAAACATTCGCTCACTAAAAAATAAATAATTTCTTATCAATGACTTTATAACCACAAACAATCTGGATTTTATGTTTCTAAATGAAACATGGCTAGAAGACAGCTGCAGTGCAACAATCCTAAATGAAGCAGCCCCTCTTAACTTCACTTACATGAGTGTTTGCAGGACTGTTAGAAGAGGTGGGGGTGTAGCTGCTCTATTTAAAGATGTCTATCAATGCAAGCTAGTGTCATTTGGTCAGTACTTGTCTTTCGAATATCTAGGGATTGTGCAGAAAGGTGCCCCACGCATTCTGTTTATTATTATTTACAGGCCTCCAAAATACTCTCCAGCCTTTGTTGAAGAGGTCACAGAAATGTTATCAATAATTTCCTCAGAGTTTGACTGTTTTGCAATTGCAGGGGATTTTAATATTCACATAGATAATGCAGAAAACAAAACTACAAAAGAAATGATAACGGTTCTAAACACTTTTGACCTGATTCAGCATGTGCATGGACCCACACACAAAGGTGGACACACTCTGGATCTAATCATCAGTAGGGGTCTAAACATTTCATCCATTGTTACTAAGGACATAGCACTATCTGATCACTTCTTATTTTCTTTGATATATTGATCTCTGCTACCACTGAATCTAGATCTGTCTCTGTCAGAAGGAGATACATAAACGAGAACACAAGTGTACTATTTATGGAGGCTATATCTTTAACACCAAGCATTTCTGCAGACTCTGTTGATATTCTCCTTGATTCCTTCAACTCAAAAGTTAAGAATGTTATTGATGATATTGCTCCAATAATAGTCAGTGAGAAAACAGACAGAAATCAGTTTGGAGAAGATCAACAGCAGTTCAGACTATGAAAAGACAATGCAGAAAAGCCGAGCGAATGTGGAGGAAGACGAAACTTGAAATTCACTATAGCATCTATAAAGAGAGCCTTCATGCTTTTAATGTGAAACTAGACAGAATTTCTTCTCAAACCTTATAAACAGTAACTTAAATAACACTCGTACTCT
>NC_039256.1:832500-907500 GCF_003368295.1 Carassius auratus | reverse complement strand
AAAGTCTGTAGCTTTCCAAAAGAAAAAGATTGCGAGCTATCTTATTTTCTCTCTCCTGGCCATGGCTTCAAGACCGGCCCACCCAGCTGCTAAATAGCAGACTGACAGCAAAGGAATAATTTACAAGTGGAGCTAATCAAAGGTGAAAAGGGAGAATCAGTAAACGTCGTATCCTTTTGCCACTTTCATCAATCCAGCTAACTGAATTTGAGGTAAAGCTGAGCAAATTTTACGGGGAAGGAAATTAATATGTAACACATCTGAGGTCTAGCCAGAGCCGACGGAATTGGAAAAGTCTGCATTATATCAGAGTGGCAGATTATTGGAAAGACAATTGGGGCCGTTGGTGTAATCAGAAAACAGTGAGGTGTGTCTATCTTATGATGGCACTGTGACCTAGCGGGCTCATGGCCAAGGAAATTTTTTCTCCGTTTTCGATTCAATCACTGGGGCCATCCGCCCTGCTGCGTGAATCTGTTGGCCGCCACACATGACAGTATCAATTCAATTACCCTGAAAATGGATACATATTCAGGGTCTAAGAAAGAGCCTGAGAGAGCAGACAAGAGAAAGACAAAGAAATACACTTTTACCCCTGTAATAAGTTTCGTTTGGAGTCAGTTTGAAAACAATTCGCCTGTGCATTTGTCCCTGTCAGATCATATTATCCGCAAATGAAATTTACAAAATATCAATTCAATTTCTATAACCGAAGACTGTAGCAAAACACACAGAGCTTTGAATTGACCATATCATAACATCTGAGGGGCCCCTGGTGGCTTTCAAATATTTTCAGTCAGAGGCAATCAAAGCTAGAGCGGCTCATGCTAATCCGTTCAATTTCATCCTTTAAACCATCCCTTTTCCCCCATAAACACAGGGACGCCTTACCTCCCCAGAGCAAGGAAAGGCTGTCTATGTTTGCTTTGTGATTTTTTTTTTCTGTTGTTTTGGGGTTCATTTAATGCCCTTTTGAACTTCATTTATCTGTGCACCTCTTTATTTAGCTTTGTCCATGATATTTCAGTGAATAACACCTTTTTGCACCATATCGAGCTGCTCACGGAACATTGAAACACAGGTAACACTAATATTTTATATAAGGTAGCAGGTGGTGCAATCATATATTTTAAAACATTGATGTGACTGAGGCATACTGTGAAAAGGAGTAAGTACTGCTAATACAACTGTTCTTCATTTGATAAAATTACGACTACGTATTTTCACAATCCAGAAAAAAAAAACAGATGCATGAATGACTTTAAAAAAGGACTTTAAAGAAATTAAACTACATGCATTTTCACTGAAACAATAAAAAAAAAAAACAACAACACATAGTTAAGGTCACTAAATGGGATTTGACTAGTGCTTGTGACTAATATAAGACCATGCACTCCCTATGGGTGGTACTGTATATTATTGGTCATTTGGAGAGTGATGGGCTACATTATCTTTCCATTACTTGGTTTTAACGTTATACACACTGCCACATTTCCAGGGAGGTGCTAATTTTTGAATTAAAGATGTGACGTTTCCTTGATACATCTCAGTGGGAAACCGAGAGTGTTGCCGCCTCTTACCGATGTCAAAATGGGTCTCCACATTATTAAATTATTCACAGATGCAGCCTGTAATTATGTCCGTCTCAGTCTCATGCTCCATCAGTGCAAAAATGTCTGTATGGAGTGTCTTTAAAAATGCTGTTTAACAAATCAATTTGAAAACGCTTACCTTGTAAAACAGTGTGATTGTTCCAGTCACTCCTGATCAGGCAGTGCTGAGTGTTCATCTATTAGAGCTCTAACAAACAGGTTTACAGAGCAGCAGTGTGGAAATGCATAATTGGAAAAATATAAAGAAGTCGACATGGATGTAACATTTGTATAGATTTTTGGAACCTCGCTTTCTACCTAAGGCCTTGGTTTATATCATTAACAATCCTTTTCTGCTACTTGTTCTGCTACTTTTCTGCTACTTTCAGGTTTAGACAGAAATGCATTCAAAGCAAGATATGACTGAACACCTGTAATACCAACAAACTAAATGGAAAATAAATCAAACATGGCAGACAAGTGACCAGTGTTGATTATAAATATACTTTGGTCATTCTGTAAATCCTGAAAAGTATATTTTTTTCCAAGATGCTATGCATTTTTATACTTAATATTTTTTGTCAGTATAGGCTCATTGGAAAAATGTGCCTTTCCCACATTTTTGAAAACTTCAAAAACATGTCTATCCATACAGGTCTCTGCAGGTGGTCGGTGTTGTGTTTTTTTTTTTTTTTCTGAAATTAACACTAATGTCAGTAAAACACCAATCACTTTCATTTCTTTTCAAACAAGTAATGATAACAGGGACTAATTGTCAATTAGTAAAGACTTTTTAGATTTTTACACAGTTCCTTGAACAATAAAATATTTATAATGTCTTTGACCATAGTGTAAGATTTGTAAACTTTACATTTTGATGCTTGCATCACATGAACAGCTCCATAGGTGTACAATTTCAGACATAGACTTGTTCAGTAGTTTAACTGCTACAATATTACACATGATACGGGGCGCTTTGTGACTAGTCAAAGAGCTCATGATAAAAGAGCTAAAAGACTTGTAGTAGGAAGCTAAAATAGTATGGTTACTTCAGTGTGAGTGTGACATGACATTCAGCCAAGTATGGTGACCCATACTCAGAATTCTTGCTCTGCATTTAACCCATCCAAAATGCACACACACAGCAGTGAACACACACAAACCGTGAACACACACCCGGAGCAGTGGGCAGCCATTTATGCTGCAGTGCCCAGGGAGCAGTTGGGGGTTTAGTGCCTTGCCCAAGGGCACTTAAGTCGTGATATTGCCATCCCAAGATCCAAACCCACAACCCTAGGGTTAGGAGTCAAACTCTCTAACCACTAGGCCACGACTTCCCCAAAAAATGACCAGTAGGTGGGTTTTCATCTTGCATATGCAACATAAACATTTTATTGAAAATCATTGGATATTTCATTTTCAAACTGCTGCAATATATAAAACAAATAGCATAATAAAATGCTGCCAGATTTACATTAATCTTTTTAGGGTAAAACCGATGCAATGCAATATAATTTTGCAGAAATGTCCTCATTAGATCAGCAACACTATGTCAGACTATATTGGAATCAGTCATGAACTGTGTCACATTCAGAGTCTTATTTGTGTGGAATGTGCAGTTATTTAAATGCCTGTGTAGAGTGTTACAAAATATATTAGGTTACATGATGGTGGGTTGATGTCTTTGAAGGAAGCTGCCTATATTGGCAGTGTGGACTGAGGCATCTGTCTAGAATTTGGAAAAGAGCCATTGTCATTACTTGATACAGAATTCATATACAGTATTCATTTCAAGTAACTTTTCAAGTTTAACAGCTGGATAGAGATTAATGGTCATTTTAAAATATAAGTGTCAGCATGTGTATCCAAGAAGACAGCACGTCAGACAGTGTTTTCATACTTCCTTAATTATGGTCAAAAAAAAAAAAATGTAAATTTGCCTTGAGAAGCATTTGGATGTTAAATGTGGTCAATCTGAATTGATCAGGACCAAATTAAATGCAGTGGGTTTCAATATTTTCCCTGTTCACACATTAGCCCCTCACCAGCAACATATGGATCTATTGAATTCAGATTAGTAACCTAAGCATGGACTTAGACAAAGAGGAACTTATCTTTAATTAAAATCATGAAATGGGACCTTAAGTTCTGTTTTGAAGCTTCCATTGGGTTTGAATAATTACAAGGCCAGGGTTTATGCTTTTCATGCCTCTCCAGTCTGTGAGTCATGAGACTAGTGAGACAGGATAGCAATGTGTCATCAAAGTAACTGTTTGTGAAAATGTCTTAATTTTGTCCAAAATAAAAACCTTAAAAATCAAACCTTAAAAATGCATTAGTTTTACTCGTGGATGCAGGAAAACAAATCAAATGTTTTCCAGCCAACTGTCATTACCCCCTCCTTCTGCTCTTGAAAATTGCTCTTGAACCTTTTAAACCAATTACCACAAAGGGGAAACATGGTAAAATGTGTCTAAGAGTGTTCAGCGCAGTAATGTGACTTATTGGCATGTCTGCAAATAGGATAATTTCTGAAATTTTGCTTCAATGAGGTTCCATTGCTTTCCCTGATTTATTGACAAGTGGGCATTGGCTTCCCGCTCAGGATAATTTGAGAATCCATCTAATTAGACGAGAGAGTTTGTGATCTGGAGCAAATCTTGGGTAAGAAGATAATTAATTATGAGTGCCTTGCCATTGTCACGTAAAGTGCACCATATACAAGCTGGTTGAGTTTCCCAGGAGTCGACTCATCCTGTCCCAACCGCCAAACGGCTCAGGGGAGTGCAGTCAACAGTGTCTGATTACGGAAAAGTAATTAACAATGTCAATAGAATTGAGAGATGGAATTTATATTAATTATTTCATCAACATGGTGATGATCTTGTTGCAAATCCAATTGCAGAGAAAAGGTTAATTAGTTGCCATTGTGTAACATCAGAGCACCAAATGTGCTAAATCCCACAGCTTGTTTTAACCGTTAGCTAGATAATTAAAATTAGGTTTGTTTGACTTTGGCTGCATCTGGATGTAAATGACATTATATTTCATGATATTTTATGGTGATATTTGGTGCTTACAGTGGGGGGTGGAGTTTAAAATAGTGCATCTGATCAGACACATTCTGTTTCCTGTAGCTGTGTTTGCACATTTGTTTACTTTATCAGAGATTAAATGTATTAGATGTCATATTAAATATAAAAACACTTTTCATTCAGTACCTTCTGTACTTTCTGCATGCAGGCCAGTGTAAAAATAAAGCCTATAATATATATAAAGCAAAAGCCTAGCAAAACTATTTAAATACCAATACATTTTTGTTCACAAGTTTATAAGTTCATTGTTCATAAATTTTATTGTGTTGCAAAATTTGAAATCTGCCCTGTTTTCATAAATAATTTTGTGTAAATCAAAATTGTCCTATTTAATGTTATTAATTCGCTTTTTGCTGTATTGTTAAAAGTGCTATATAAATAAAGATGACTTGACTTAACCAATTATATTGTTGTCATGGTAAAAATAGGTCACACAGAGCACAGGGGTAATGGAAACAAAACAAATTGTCCATAAGTGTGATATTTCGCCCCCTACCGGAAGGCGAAACTTTGTGGGATGGGGATGGGACGGAGGTGGACTTAGGAGGAGGACAAAGGAATGGAAGTGGGATGGAAAAGGGTTGGCAAAAAGGCGGGGATATATACTGGGAGAGGTTCAGGAAGTGGCCAGATGACCAGGAGGAGGATGAACAACAGATACCAGGGCAGTGATGATGGAGGGAGGAGCCATGGAGGAAACAAGAGGGTCCATAGAGGAACAGACGGAGGGAAGAGCCAGGGTGATGACAGAGGGGAACCGGAGCAGGAGGAGGAGCCAGATAGGACCCAGGCCATAGCCATGATGGTGGCCCATGGTGGACCCAACGGAGGGAGGAGCCATGGTAGAGGAAGGGCTGACGACTCCTGGGGGCCGACCAATGGTGGCGGAGCAGGTGGAGAAGTAGCCTGGGGTGGAGATGGAGAGTCGATGAGCCAGAGCAAAACCAAGGATCTGGAGGGCCAAGGCGCAGAAGATGGCGCCAGTAACCAAGGCAGGGGCAGGGATCCGGAATGGCAGTGGTGGAGCCGAAGAAAACTGAGGACCAAGGTGGCACTGGAGACAAGGAGGAGCCTGACAGAGCAAGAGGGACAGAGGGACAAGGTGGAGCCAGAGGAGTGGAATCCTGAGGCGGCAGATGGTCGATAACAGACCAAGGCAGAGCCGGAGGATAAGGGAGTCTGATGGAGCTGGTGGACTGACGAGCCACAGATGAAGCTGCTGAGTCGAAGGGCCAAGGCGGAGTCCAGATCTCAGAGGCTGGAGGTGGAGATAAGAGAACTTCCAGCCATGACGCCAATGGCGACTGGCAGACCCATGGCAAATATAGCTCACACATAGTGAACTGAGAGTGAGCAGAGGGGCAGACAGAAGACAGCAGTGGCAATGGTGAAGCAGCAATGTCAGGAGGAGGCAAGAGAGGGAGGGTGGGAGGAAAATTTAAACAGGTAGAGGATCCAGGCATGGTATGTGCCGCCCACACACAGCATATCACACCTCCCAATACTGGGAGTGCGGCAGACAGAGGAAAGACACCCATGGTCATTTAAGGATTGGCGATTGTTCAGGGCAAATAGACAATTCTGGACAGTCAGATAATTCAGGAAAGACAAATGATTCAGGGCAGCCAGAGAGTTCAGATGATGCAGGAGAAGAGGGAGCATGTCTGCATTTATGTCAAGATGCCAGCACCCACTCTATGAAGGCGGCAAGGCTCTCTCGAAGACCCTCCCTGGACAGCTGTGCTCCTGTGGCGACGTTTATTCCAGTTATATTAAACGAGCAGAGGCAGCTCTTTGTATAGTGTCAGGTTGGCAAGTCTTTAGTGTGGTCCTCAAGAGAGCGATCCCCCTGCTCCAGCAGGAGGACGAGGACTGCAGGGTCATTCATGATAAACGAAACAAAAAACTGACAAACTGTGTTGCATGCTGGGGTGCCGCCATCTTAGTTAGATCATCTGCTAATCATACCGAACTTAATACAGATACCTGTTTACCTTTTTTTTTTTTTTTGCCTTGAAATGTAAATGTTCACATTCTTTATGGTATCGTTTTGCAGGGTAGAAAAGCTATTTTATTGCATTGCATGATAAATCAAGTTCTTTCATACTGGCAAAAGCGATATTAATTATTAAACCAAACAAAATACTAAACTTCCAAAAACAATCAACAATGTGATTTTGATAGGCAGCTGGTTTAATCAGTGATATTATTAATAGATTTGCTATCTGGCATATTCTCGTAATGTCTTCAACCCGCTTCCCTTAGTGTTTTTACACATAGAAAACGCAAACAAAATTATTACATTGTCTAGTTTTCTTCCCAAACAATGATGTATGTTACTACGTGTTTTTGATGGTGACCTACAATGGCAAGTGTTTTCACAATCACAACAGAAAATCTAAACACTGACTTTAACTCACTAGCAGAAAAGCAGTACAATCCTCCTAATATGACATCTAAACAAAACAGTAACCCAGAATGCAACACAGCATGACGTCAGCTTTGCATTCTGTATTTATGTTTTAGACATCCAACCTTGGGTCTCGAAAGCTCATTTTAGTCTTTCCAGCAAGACAGAAGATGATTTATTTGACTGATTTATGCTCCTCTTGCAACTCTCACTGTAAATGCTAAATACTATCACCTAGCTGGACTGCTCAAGAGGTCTACTGATCTATATAGTAGTACACATTCTGCCACATTGATTACTCATAGACCCAATGAAGTTTCATGTTACATGCTGAACCAATTAAATTTGTGCCCTGTTTCTTACATTGCACGCAGATCCAATTAAGTGTGTACACTGTTATTTCTACATCCTGTAAGGTGCTTGCTAGGCGGTACTTCCATTGGTCACAACCAGTAGTAGTAGTTCTTGGCATGCTTGAAGAAACTGTAATTTTAATAATGTATAACGAAAACAATTTGGAAATTTACGGTCAAAGTTCCCATTCATTCATGTTGTAAGAGCAACCTGCAAGGCAAGTATTTTTTTATTCGCCAAATCATGACAACAGAGCTATTTAATTGGTATTACTTTTTACAACGTATTTTCAAAATTCATCCTTTACATAAAATGCTGCTGTTTCTTCTGTGAATTTTGGACTAAACTAAATTAATTAAAAATTCAGTTAAAATTAATTTAGGTTTAGATTTAGATATAGTAAAAGATTCATCAGTCTGTATATTTAAAATGGTTAATGAACCTACCAAAACCATTGTAAATACATTTAGAATAAAACTGCATTTTAATAACATTAATACTAATAATTTAACACATTTTTGATAATTACAAAGAATTGGCACTTTAACAGGAGCGACATTATGATTGCGGGCACTGCTTGTAATCTGTCATGTGACACCAAATTTATCTGTGTTAAAGGTTCAATATGCTGTATAAGCTAATGATTGAAATGGGGTAGTGCAATCCAAATTCAAAATATTGTTTTTCCCTCCTCCCCAGACTTGATGCTTAGGCAGGTTATCAGATTGAGGACACACAAAAGAACAAGTCATAGTCATAGAGCTTTTTAGGTAGATGCTGAGGCTTTTTAGGTCAGGTAGAATCTGCAGTCTCTGACCCAGTTCGTTTGCTCACGTCCATGGATGCAGTATGCTGTATTTTCTGCCAACTGGCAACCCTGAGTGTTGAAATACTAATGAGTAAATTGACACTGGGCAGAATCACACAGACCAAAACAAAAAACAGCCATTCCGACATGGAACACATTGTTAGCATTGATTTTTTTTCGGAGAAACAGGTGTGTGAATTTAGCATGTTTTCTTAATATCTTTCTGATATTAAAAAATATATTTATTTATTTATTTTTAAAAGTTTTTTGTGACATTTTAAGTATCACCATATAATTTATCAGCTAAAGTTAAATAAGAGAAAAAGAGTGTCGACACTCAAAATTGTATCAATAGATATCAATATTCTCTAAAGCTTTTTTTTCATACATACACACTCACACACACTCACAAAAACTTGGTGAATATAATTTTAAAATTGCTTGCACACTTTAAATATTTTATTATATTAACTTAAGCACAAGCTAAGTTGGCTACCACAAGGCTCTGATGAAAAAACAGAACTATGTAATCTGCAGATATTAAATGGCTAATATTAATTAGTCTTTACCATTGTCCCAGCCACCATATCAGGGCTGTAGGTGAGTAATCCAGTGAGGAGTGAGAGGTGAGACCCTCCATTCATTCCATAGTCAGAGTAAATTCATGCCCCATACAACTACAACACATCAACACTGTGAAGAGTTAGCCATCCGGCAAGTAATTCACTTTATCTCTTGAGGCTGGTATGAGAGGCGGGGGTGCTAAAAATAACTAATTAGAGAAATTACTAGGAAGTAGGATGTGTCAGGGATTCAGCAGACTTTTAATGTAAAAATAAATTTGATCAATAATGAGGAGACTTGGAAATCCAGGCCTCTTAACATTAACAATTACTGTGATTAACAATGATACTCACAACTCATTTTTCATTACAGAGGAGACGAGATAAGCTTGTTTATATAGACTTGCTTTTCAACCAATGAGTAATTTATCATAGCAAAGACCATGAAAGCACAAAACAGCCCACGGCAATTAAAACCTTCCCAGTGACCTTGTGACAACCAAGGACCTGTAAGTCCATAGGAAAGTGGGGTGGGTGGCTGAATATATATTACAGATTTTTTTTTTTTTTAATAAATGAAGAATCTCCAATGGGTTTATTAATCTTTATTAAATTAGTTAACAATAAAAAAATACAACGATCCATTGTTTTTTTCATCTTAGCCCAGGCCCATTAAATATTATTAACAGGCACCACTTTTGATTTTTATAATATATTAGTACATTAAATGTTACATTTAACATAATATAAGATTAATAAATACTCTACTAGTATTTTTCATTGTTATTTTATATTAATTAATGTAGTTAACTGATATTAACACAAAGTTAAGTTAAAACGTTAAAAGAGTTTTTCATACAATAAATAAAATAACATTATATAGTGATGCAGTACCTGATAGTTATCCATCACTGTTTCTTCAGATATATATATATTACAGCATGACATGGTACTTCTTTGTTAATATCATCGCTGCACGCACCCTTAATTCAAAACCCTGTGCTGCAGTGCTAAACATGAACTGTTTACTTAATAGAGTTCCTTTACAACCATTCATTTCACTCAGCTGAGCCAGGCTGTATCTTACCAGTAGAATAGGTTAATTTTTAAATCCATAAGATGGACTTGGAAGAAAATGAATCTTGAGGGGTTCACTCAGCTCTATTGTTCACAAAGTCATCTCTGAGGAGAAAAAGCAACTTTAGGACTCTTTCTGGGAGCACTTTCTGGATGACTGACCAGTGCGATCCAGTAAGAGATGCTGCTACAGAGCGAGTCATCTAAAGCCAAAATCACTGTGCAGAGGAACTGTAAAGCTAAAGCTATTTTACCCCGTAACAACTGATTTAGTTTGGGCTGTTTGTTGTTCAGCCATAAAACAGCCATTTTTTACTGTGCCACAAAAACTGGGAGACTTTATCTGTAATACTAAAGGCTCAACCAATGCGTTTCACATTGTCTGTCCAAAAATGTGAAAAGACACATGTAGTCATGACACAATATTGAGGCTAAAGAATCTAGGTCAAGCCTTTTGATGTGTATCACTGAAGCATGGGTTGTATTTGAACTCTAGTGTTTGCTAGCGATGTTTGCATCAAATGGTGATTGACTTTTAGCATGTAAATAGTAAAAATAATAAGCTACCATTTTATATTCCAACAATTAGAAATCAATAACGTCTTTACAACGCCAAACTTAGGTACAAAGATGCTTGCCTATTTAAAATTCCTTTATAGACAGTGCACACCGGAAAGTAATGAGCCATAAAATTTAATTCAGAAATGATATTACCAAAAAATGATGGAGCTATACCGGGGCACAAAGAGGCAGCACGGCCAGTGCTCATCTTTACATTTGGCTCGGTGTACTTCTATTGATCCTGCAGAATCACTTAATATTGCCAAGGATAATACTTCCCACTCAGCCTTTTCCCCTCACACTTAGAGGCTACAGAGCTCAGGTACTTACAGAGCTGAATTGACCAATGTGTCTCCATGTAATTACAGGGATTTCCTTATCTCCCTCTATTTGCTGAAGCTATATCACTGAAGAAAGGCTGCTGCTAATGCTGGACCCTTCTCATATCTCATTTACATTGGCCGCTAATCCCAGCTCCATCTTGGTGTGATATAATGACATTCGCTTCTCTCACTTGCTCACTCAGAAAAGCCCAGTTAATCAAAGCTTTGGCATGATGGCTAAGCTGAGTGCAACTGCAGACAAATAAACTCTTGTAGAGCATACTTTTCTCACAAATGTATTTAATGTGTGCACTAATAATGTGAACAACAAGTGTGGGAAAGTCGCAATTTTTTTTATACAATAAATATTAAATATTACCTTCATTTAGATGATCAGTTATTGTGTAAAAGTCATATTTGTTCAATGGATTTTTGTATATTAAGATTAAAACAATAGAATTGTACACATAGACAGCTTTTGTAAATAGAAAAAAGTGAAGCCATGATAAACATCTTACTAAACATTTTAATGTTTATATAAACGTCAAGTCAAGTCAAGTCACCTTTATTTATATAGTGCTTTAAACAAAATAAATTGCGTCAAAGCAACTGAACAACATTCATTAGGAAAACTGTGTCAATAATGCAAAATGATAGTTAAATTGAATTCAGGGATGTCATCTCTGTTCAGTTAAATAGTGTCTGTGTATTTATTTGCAATCAAGTCAACTATATCGCTGTAGATGAAGTGACCCCAACTAAGCAAGCCAGAGGTGACAGCGGCAAGGAACTGAAACTCCATCGGTGACAAAATGGAGAAAAAAACCTTGGGAGAAACCAGGCTCAGTTGGGGGCCAGTTCTCCTCTGACCAGACGAAACCAGCAGTTCAATTCCAGGCTGCAGCTGCACAAGAAATCATCTATTTCTTGTGGTCTTGTCCTAGTGGTCGCCTGGACAAGGTCTTTACAGGGGATCTGTATCTGGGGCTCTAGTTGTCCTGGTCTCTGCTGTCTTTCAAGGCTGTAGAGGTGCTTTCTAGGTGCCGATCCACCATCTGGTCTGGATCCGGGTGACTGCAGTGACCCTCTGATCTGGACACAGACTGGATCTGGTGGCTACGGTGACCTCGGAATAAGAGAGAAACAGACTAATATTAGCGTAGATGCCATTCTTCTAATGATGTAGCAAGTACATAGGGTGTTATGGGAAGTGTTCCCGGTTCCGGTTTACCTAATTAATGCAACCTAAAAATCCTTTAACGGATTTGGATATTAAAAGCATATTAGTATGTTATGTGTAAGCCAGGTTAAAGAGATGGGTCTTTAATCTAGATTTAAACTGCAAGAGTGTGTCTGCCTCCCAAACAATGTTAGGTAGGTTATTCCAGAGTTTAGGCGCCAAATAGGAAAAGGATCTGCCGCCTTTATAAAATATCTTTGATATTTGAGTTTTCAGAACGTAGCGGACGTAGAGGATTATAATTTAAAAGGAGCTCATTCAAATACTGAGGTGCTAAACCATTCAGGGCTTTATAAGTAATAAGCAATATTTTAAATTCTATACGATGTTTGATAGGGAGCCAGCGCAGCGATGACAGGACCGGGCTAATATGGTCATATTTCCTGGTTCTAGTAAGAACTCTTGCTGCTGCATTTTGGACTAGCTGTAGTTTGTTTACTTAGCGTGCAGAACAACCACCCAATAAAGCATTACAATAATCTAACCTTGAGGTCATAAATGCATGGATTAACATTTCTGCATTTGACATTGAGAACATCGGCTGTAATTAAGATATATTTTTGAGATGGAAAAATTCAGTTTTAAAAATGCTAGATACGTGGCTTTCTAAGGAAAGATTGTGATCGAATAGCACACCTAGGTTCCTAACTGACGACAAAGAATTGACAGAGCAACCATCAAGTCTTAGACAGTGTTCTAGGTTATTACAAGCAGAGTTTTTAGGTTCTATAATTAACACCTCTGTTTTTTCAGAATGTTTGTATATGTCGTTTATATTAACATTGTATATGTTTATATAATGTTTATAATGTGTATATTCCTTGATATAAGGAAAATAGTTATACTTAAAATACACATACTGTAAAAGTCTACACTCAAATTTGTTTGTCATTTTGACTGATATTAGATTTCTACTGGTGATCTATATAATACTGATATATATTGATCAGTAATAATAATAGCAGTAACAGTAGTAGTAGTTGTAGTAATAATAATAGTCAGAAGTCAGAAAGAGCTTTGTTGCCAAGTATTCTTGCACACACTGTACAAGGAAGAGACAACAACAACACACAGATGATAAAAAATAAAGTTGTATGAATAAAATACACATATGCGTTCATATAAAAAATAGGGCCATAATCACCATAGACATTAAGAGGGACAAGTCCCCCCAATAATTAGAAATGGCCAATCTGCCACCCAATTCCCCCCCACTCCCCCCATATCTGAAATTCTTCCAATGATCTGCCACACTCCTATACTTTTACCTCCCTGTTGTTGAGAAATGTAATTTGTAATTTGTATTATTTTTGTCTTTGTGTTTTATTGTACTGCTTTGTGTTTAAGAAAAGCGCAATAAAAATAATATGCATTAGTAGTAGTAGTAGTAGTAGTAGTAGTATGTTGCGATTCAATATTGAAGCTATTTTAATGTTAAAAGTCACAGGGTGATTTTGACAGAAAGTAATATTCAAGATTCAAAATTCAAGATTTTTATTCATCACATACACAATTATATACAGCATATATAACCAGCAGTGAAATGTGAGTCAGGTTCACTCCATGGACAGTGCAATTATTAAAGAAAACAACACAGATGAAAATATAGATAAATATAGCTATGAAAGAATTAAATAAAATAAACAATAAAAATATAAGAATAAAATATAAAAAATATGTATATTGTAGAATTAAATATAGAACGCAAAATAATGTGCATGAAAGTAAACTGTAGTCTTAAAGGGGGGGTGAAATGCTAGTTTTCTCTCAATATCCTGTTAATCTTGAGTACCTATAGAGTAGTACTGCATCCTTCATAACTCCAAAAAGTCTTTAGTTTTATTATACTCATAAGAGAAACATAGTCTGTACTGATTTTTCCCGGAAAAACACGACCGGCTGGAGGCGTGACGTGTGGGCGGAGCTAAAAAAATCACGAGCGCCAGTAGGCTTTTGCGTTGAAAGCGTTTGGAAGCTGTGACATTACCGTGAGGACAAAACCAACCAAAACAAACCATGGCTAACAGTCAGATTCAGCGTATATTTAAGATCCAGAATCAGATCCAGAGGCTGAAATTTAACAAGAGCAGCATCAGCAACAACGTCTCTGGTATGTACTGAAACTGTATATATTTGCTTAGCGGTTTTGGAAAAGAACTAAGTTCCACTTTGTCGTCTTCTGTACATGTGGAAAGTGCAGTTTGAGGACAACGTCACATTGTTTACTTGATGTGCTTACGCGCCGATAGCTAAGTTAACAACACCGAGATATTTGAAGCAGTTTTACTCGTGCAGTTTGATGACAACATCGCATGTTGTTTACTTGATGTGCTTACATGCCGATAGCTAAGTTAACAACACAGAGATATTTGAAGCAGTTTTACTCACCTCATGCGGTTCCAACACACGATCGTGACCCTTTTTCGTTGGGACTGCATTATCCTTAAGAAATAAACTATGTGCAAATCCGGCGTCAAACTTGTAAAACAAGCATCTTCGAAATGCAGGGGAACAAACACAAACACTTGCACAACTCCGATGATGCTCTGTAAAAATAAACTCCATCCACTGGTCCCTTAATGCTGTTTCTCTTTTGGTAATCTGTGCAGGGTTGTCTTGCCCTGGCAACCAAAAACACACTCCTTTTGTGACATTTCGCGACGCTCTCGCTCTGATCAGTGAACGTCTGTTGTGCTCTCAGTGCTCTGCTATACGGGAGCGCGCGCTCTTCCGGCAGACGTGCCCTTAGGACCCATTTAAGGAAATTTCGCTCCATCTAATGTCACACAGAGCCATACTCGAAAAAAAGTTTCCGAAACTTGTGACAAACCGGAAGGGGTATTTTTGGAACAGAAATACTCCTTCAAACATACAACTTAATTTTTGAAACTTTGTCCATGTTTACCATGGGAATCCAACTCTTTAACAGTGTAAAAAACTCAGTATGCATGAAATAGCATTTCACCCCCCTTTAAATATTAAGATACACAGGGATGTACAATGTGCATATGTGCATTATACTGTAGTCTTAAATATTAAGATACACAGGAATGTACAAGAGGCAAATGTGCAAACAGGTTGACACTCTCAGTGTGTCTATGAGAGGTAGTGAATGATGAAGATCTTAGTGATAAAGTGAATATTAAGTGGAGACATGAAGATGTTAAGAGGCTTGTTTTGAGTTTAGGAGCCTGATGGCCTGGGGGAAGAAACTCCTCCCGAGTCTCTCGGTTTTTGCCACCAGGCTACGGAAGCGCTTACCAGATGGCAGCAAAGTGAAAAGAGGGTTACTGGGGTGGATAGAGTCCTTGATGATTTTAACAGCTCTGCTTTTGAAGCGTTTCAGGTAGATGTCCTGCAGAGAGGGGAAAGCAGACCCAGAGCGTACAACTCTCTGCAGGGCTTTGCAGTCTTGACTAGAGCTGTTCCCATACAACACTGAGATACACTAAGTCAATACACTATCATAGCCCCTGAATAGAACATTTTCAGGATTTCTGGTGAGACCCTGAATTTCCTCAGCTGTCACAGATGGTACAGTCTTTGCCTGGCTTTATTAACCTGTGTTTGAATGTGTGTAGTCCAAGTCAGGTCCTCTGAGATGTTTACACCAAGGTACTTGAAGCTGCTCACCCTCTCCACAGGTGTCCTGTTGATCATAAGAGGTGTGTAGGGCTGCTGCTGACTCTTCCTGAAGTCCACAATCAGTTCCTTAGGTTTGCTCACATTCAGAGAGAGACAGTTGTCCTGGTACCATGATGTTAATTTCTCTACCTCATCCAAGTATGCGGTCTCATTATTGTTGTGAATGAAGCCCAGAACCACAGTATCATCAGCAAATTTGATTATAGATGTGGAGCTGTACGAAGACACGCAGTCATGTGTGTAGAGAGAGTAGAGCAGGGGACTCGGGACACATTCAGGGTAATGGAGTTGGAGGTGTACTGGCCTACTTTCACCACTTGAGGTCTGCCTGTGAGGAAATCAAGAATCAAGTTGCAGAGTGAAGGATTCAGGCCGAGGTTTATGAGTTTACTAGAAAAAAAACTAGAAGCTAGTTTTATGGGGTCTATAATATTAAAAGCTGAGCTATAGTCGATAAATAGCAGCCTTACTTAGTTCCCATTATTGCTGTCAATGTGTGTGAGAGAAGAGTGCAGGATGTAAGAGGCATCATCAATGGATCTGTTCGGGCAAACTGAAGAGGGTCTAAAGTATCCAGAATGGAAGAGCAGATGACGTTTTTTAACCAGTCCCTCAAAGACCTTCATGACTATTGATCTGAGGACAACTGGGTGATAGTCATTCAGACAAGAGAGTTTAAAGTTCTTAGGCACAGGGATGATGATTGGATCTGTGTTACGTGCAGCCTGTGCCGGGCTAAGCAACAGAGAGGGAAGACCACGCGGATATTTGCTTTAAAGAAAATATATTTATTAATGATAAAGAATAAGCAACGTTAAGTAAATAAAAGTCAGTATAAGTGACTTTTGCAAAGGCAAAATGAGGAGGAGGGGCCGGCAGGTCCATAACAGCCCCTCCTTTAAGACAGAGGCCCCTAAAAGACCTCTGCAAAAACAGTCAAAACCCCACACAACAAATGACAAAATATTCTTAATTATTATTTTTTAATTATTTTTAAATAATTTCTATAAACAAAGTGAGCACTTGACTTTAGTTTAAGGGATCTTAACAGCCCATATACATGGATTGGACAGAAGCCCAAAACCCTTCTACTCTCAAACAGCTCCAGTCGCCCTCCTCCATACCGAGAGCTCCAGTAAATCCCGGTACCTGGAAAGCTACATTTAAAGAGACTAGGCAGAAGAAGAGTGGAGAAACAGGAAGAGAGAGAAAGGGATATAGGACAAGACAAAACATTCACTCCAGCCCACCCGGAACACGGGACAAGACGTCAGCCATCACATTGTCCACGCCCTGAATGTGCCGTATCTGCAAGTTATATGGCTCAGTTTACGATAATTGGTACAGAATGTATGTGTTCCATCAGGTTTACTGACCAATATACAGGGTGAAGCCCAACTCAAATAAGAAGGCTTAGCCAACCCATTATCCAAAAGGTACTTCACATCTGCCTCTAGATGTCGCTGTTTGTCTTGTGACACCCGATAGAACCGCTGTCTTATTGGTTCTGCATCACCAACATCAATATCATGCTCAATTAAATGAGTACATGATGGTGTATCTGAGAATAAAGAAGAAAAATCAGACAACAAAGACGACAGTTCTGATGCACGCTCCTCTGGCAAATGTCCAAACAAAGCATTTAACTCTGCCAGTTTCTCAGAGTTCTTCAAACGAGGTTTCAGCACACAGTCATCAGGACCTACCACATCCTCCCCACTACTTGCTGCCACCATGTAGCAGACATGGGGACTTGTGACTTGGTGACTTGAGTCGCTATTTTTAGGACTTGAGACTTGACTCGGACTTGGAAGTTAAAGACTCGGGACTTGACTTGACTTGAGACATGATGACTTGAGTGTTAATCAAATCATGTTTTCAGTTTGAATATAAAATGTATAAATTATTTTTTTAAATAAAGTTGATTACTCAGCTGGAGCGCAGGCTGAGAATAGCGTCGTGACTGGATCAGGACACTATCATCAGTCATGCCCTCTCTACCTTACACACACCACGCCCACTTAAATCAGATATCACATCACATCAACATGTCAGCCTGAGAGGTACCGAGGGTCATCGCTTTTGTCTTCAATAGTTCAGTTCGCGACTAAAAACGCGTGGAAAACGCTAGTCGCGCCGCTTTCTCCTTCTTTCCAAAGCGCTCGGGCAGAAGTGCTCCTGGGGCATCTGTCGTTGCTAAGCATCCATGACACGCTCTCTCTCAATAAAGACGTAGAAATTTCAGCAACGGATAAATGGATTTGCAGCACTAAAAATCCCTCGCAGTAGCTCTGCTACTAAATTCATTTCAAAATGGCAATCCATATACAGCGATGAACAGCTGTTCCTTCATGTTAGCTGAGCTTTCAACGTTGATACGGGAAAGGATGAAGCTGATTGGTTAGTTATTGTCACATGACCTGCAGTGCACTTGCAGCATGAAAAGTTTAGATGTTTTTAACTCGATGCGGTGCGCGTCGTGAGCGCGTTGCTTCCATTATGAGCGCGCATACCGCGCCTACATTGGAAATAACGAACTTGCGCGCGCAAAAGACGTGATGTGAACGGCACCTAATGATCCGCTAGTAGGCCGTCAAAAAAAACGCATTCCCGGGGCGGCGCTAGGGCTGGGCTAAGGGGGCATAAGCCCCGAATATTTTGTTACCTTGTCTTTCTCATAGAGCAAAACAATTAATCAGAAAAACAAATGTAGCTGCCGCGATTACCCAATCATGAGAAGTGCATATTACATATACATATATATATATATATATATATATATTACATATATATATATATATATATATATACACATATATTCAAAGAGTTTTCTTTATTTTCATGACTATGAAAATTGTAGAGTCACACTGAAGGCATCAAGGGCTATTTGACCAAGAAGGAGAGTGATGGGGTGCTGTGCCAGATGACCTGGCCTCCACAGTCACCGGACCTGAACCCAGTCGAGATGGTTTAGGGGTGAGCTGGACCGCAGACAGAAGGCAAAAGGGCCAACAAGTGCTAAGCATCTCTCGGGGAACTCCTTCAAGACTGTTGGAAGACCATTTCAGGGGACTACCTCTTGAAGCTCATCAAGAGAATGCAGAGAGTGTGCAAAGCAGTAATCAAAACAAAAAGTGGCTACTTTAAAGAACCAAGAATATTACATATTTTCGGTTGTTTCACACTTTTTTGTTATGTATATAATTCCATATATAATTCCACATGTGTTAATTCATAGTTTTGATGCCTTCAGTGTGAATCTACAATTTTCATAGTCATGAAAATAAAGAAAACTCTTTGAATGAGAAGGTGTGTCCAAACTTTTGGTCTGTACTGTACATAACAAAAAAGTATGAAACAACTGAAAATACGTAATATTTATATTCTATACTCTGAGAGAGAGAGAGAGAGAGAGAGAGAGAGAGAGAGAGAGAGAGAGAGAGAGAGAGAGAGTGTGTGTGTGTGTGTGTGTGTGAGAGAGAGAGAGGAGAAATGTAACAGTTTAATGTTGTATGTAAACTGTGTTTGACAGAGAGAGAGCGCGAGAGAGGTGTTCAGAGAGGAGTCTGTTGGATGTTTAGTTTTATGGACTCAATGTTGAAAATGTAAAACATTTCAAACACTGTTGGCAGAAGTGAAAAATAAATAATTTTAGGAAGTTACAATTTTGTTTGATTCCATGATGTATTTTACTGAACATGAGTATTTACAATGCAAATCCAAATTATTTTAATTTACTGACAGTTACTTATATCTTGTCTTTTAACTTTATTAAGATCAGATTCTGCAGGTAAAATAACAATATTAAGGTGACTTGACTTGGACTTGACTTGACATAGTTTGTGACTTGACTTGACTTGCCCAAGAAAAAAATACTTGGGACTTACTTGAGACTTGAAGGTTAAGACTTGAGACTTACTTGAGACTTGCACATGTGTGACTTGGTCCCATCTCTGCCATGTAGGGAGTCCCAAGGGCCCTATGAGCCTCAGCAACTGTGGCTAAAGACACAAGCATAACCCGCTCACCAGACTCTGCTGCCCCAGAGACTGAAAACCGGTCATTGTAGGACTTCAACAGATTTATGTGACACAGCTGAGTGGAACGCCTACAATTTGATGTAGCAAGTAAATAATTCAGGTCTGACAACTGTTGAACAACCCTATAAAGACTTGTGTATTTTGCAAGGAAAGGAGAATTTGCTATCTGCAATTATGCCAACACCTTATCACCAGGACTGAACATCCTCGGCTCAGCTCGACGTTCATACCAACTCTTCATTTTCTGTTGGGCTTTAGTCAGGTTGTCATTCGCCATCTCACAGGCTAAAAACAGCCTATGACAAAAACCATTTACGTAGTCCAACAAATTAACAGGAGACTCAGGACACTTCAGTTCCCCCGTAAGACTGCTAAAGGCCCACAAACTCTATGGCCAAAGACCAGATCATTAGGTGAGAAACCCGTGCTCTCCTGGGTAACCTCTCGTGCCGCCAACATTAGCCATGGGAGCACCTTGGCTCTGGGCGTGATATGCACTACTAAGCTGATGTTTCACACGCAACTGCTTGAGCACCTCTCTGAACATGTGACGTAAAGTTAGAGCCTTTATCACTCTGGGTTAACTTTATTAACCCAATCCCCCGGACTAAAACATTTTTCCCAGTACTCGAGTCTGCAGAAAAAGGCAATACAGACTCCAAGATAAAAGACTCAGACGCCCCTGTGTCCCTAAGTAACTTAACTGGCACTCGGTTGGAACTACCCACCAGTTAAACTAAACCATCTGTAACTAAAGGAAAGTAACCACTCCCTCCAGTCACAACTGAATCAGCTCCACCGTTTCTCTCACTACCCCAACAGAGCTCAGGCCTGATAGCTGAAATGACGTCACAATGCCCTTAGGTTCAACCTCAGTCTCACCCATCAAAACTTTAGCAGGTCTAACAGATTCAGATACAGCAAGTGTGACTCCCCTAACAACCTCAGTACCCTTTCTCTGCTTTTCCCCTATAAAACAGGACAGTCTTTCTTCCAATGCCCCTTTTCCAAGCAGTATCGACACATATCAGCATCATTCTTAGCCTGACTGGCAGGTGTAAATGCAGAAAACCTAGAAGCTCTGCGAAAACTCACAGCACCTTTGTGTGAATGATTAGAGTGTGAATCTATTCTACTCTGAGTTGGTGACTCAAATGAACCTAAAGAAGAAGACCCCAAAACTCTATTGAAACATCCAAAACGTTGTTCCTGATAAACATTACCTGTATTGTTTTCTTTTAAACTATACTTGTGTGTCAAAGCAAAATCATCAGCCATAACTGTGGCTTCCGCTGCGGTTTTCATCTTATGCTCAAGAGACACAACGGAGCTGCCCTATAAAAAGAAATAAGAAAAACAATGATCCTCTTCATGCATTTCCCAAGGACAGAGATTTTTATTACACAATATCAGCGGAGCCTCAACTCCTCCGACAAAATGCCGTTAAAGCAGGCTTCCACGACGGTGCCCTCTGCCCAGGATAGCACAAAAACAACAAACTAACATAAAAAAAATAACAAACATTAAGGCTAACGGGCACTCTTAAATCTCCAATAAAATAATTATTGAATACTTTAATCAATAAACTCAATCTTGAATGTGCAGTGCAGACCCACACTTACCAAACAATAGCCCACCGCCAATACTTCAGCCTGGCTCACTTAAAAAAAAAAAACATCCCAGGCACAAATTAACTAAATGTTCTCCTCCTCTCAAGCACCAACAACGAAAAATAAATAAACACATTATTCCAAACGCAATTAATTTTCAAAATAATACACATGCGTCTTCCCAATGAATCAAAACAAAAACTTTCAATTCAATTAACTATCAAAGCACTTTGCAAATCAAACGCACTTAAACGAAACGGTCTCAATACATTTAAAGCTTAACACCAGTGGCGTAGCAGTGCCACAGTGGCAGCTGGCACACCTAAAAATAGATGCAGAATTATTGTTTACTAAACTTGGGCTATTGTTGTTTACTTATATATATATATATATATATATAATAAAGGTGATTGATTGAGATATATATATATATATATATATATATATATCAATCAATCAATCACCTTTATTTATATAGTGCTTTAAACAATACAATACATTGCGTCAAAGCACTGAACAACATTCATTTGGAAAACAGTGTCTCAATAATGAAAAATGATAGTTAAAGGCAGTTCATCATTGAATTCAGTTATGTCATCTCTGTTCAGTTGAAATAGTGTCTGTTTTAATTTGCAATCAAGTCAATGATATCGCTGTAGATGAAGTGACCCCAACTAAGCAAGCCAGAGGCGACAGCGGCAAGGAACCGAAACTCCATCGGTGACAGAATGGAGAAAAAAACCTTGGGAGAAACCAGGCTCAGTTGGGGGGTCAGTTCTCCTCTGACCAGACGAAAACCAGTAGTTCAATTCCAGGATGCAGCAAAGTCAGATTGTGCAGAAGAATCATCTGTTTCCTGTGGTCTTGTCCTGGTGCTCCTCTGAGAAAAGGTCTTTACAGGGGATCTGTATCTGGGGCTCTAGTTGTCCTGGTCTCCGCTGTCTTTCAGGGCAGTAGAGGTCCTTTCTAGGTGCTGATCCACCATCTGGTCTGGATACGTACTGGATCCGGGTGACTGCAGTGACCCTCTGATCTGGACACAGACTGGTGTCACAAACAGGTCAGGTCTGCCCCAAAAGCTCGTCCAATTGTCTATGAAACCTATGTTATTCTGTGGGCACCACTTAGACATCCAGCCATTGAGTGATGACAATCTGCTATGCATCTCGTCACCACGGTAAGCAGGGAGGGGACCAGAGCATATTACAGTGTCTGACATCGTGCTTGCAAGTTCACACACCTCTTTAAAGTTATTTTTAGTGATCTCCGACTGGCGAAGTCGAACATTATTAGCGCCGGCATGAATAACAATCTTACTGTATTTACGCTTAGCATTAGCCAGCACTTTTAAATTTGCCAAGATGTCAGGCGCTCTGGTTCCCGGTAAACATTTGACTATGGTGGCTGGTGTCTCTATATTCACGTTCCGTACAATAGAATCGCCAATAACTAGAGCACTTTCATCAGGTTTCTCAGTGGGTGCATCACTGAGTGGGGAGAACCTGTTTAATGTTTTGATCGGAACAGAAGAGCGGTGTTTTGACCCACGACTACGCTGGCTCACCGGTCACCCAGTTGCCCTGCTGCAGGGGCTCTGCTGGAACCGGACAATGTACAGGAGTCCCTGAGCTAGACGCATCCAAAGCCGTATCTAGAGCCCTGACATTCTTACTGTCCTCAATTAAAGTTTGGATGCGTGTCTCTAATTCTGAAATCTTCTCTGTCAGCCTAACTATTTCCCTGCATTTATCACATGTGAATCCCTCATCAGCGACAGAGATAGATAAACTGTACATGTGGCAAGAGGTGCAAATAACAATTGTAGGAGAAGCCATTACTCACCGTGCTTGATGAAATATTCTTACTGCGGTTGTTTGATGAACTTGTGGACAACTGCAGCGTGAGAGAGGAGAGGAGAGGAGAAAAGAAAACGCTAATGACAAGCTAACGAGAGCTAACGCTTTGCAGGTGTACTGCAGTCATGGAAGAGTGAAGGTCAAAGTTAATCTGATAAGATTGATCGGTAATATCAGAAATATGGTGTGAATTAAGTTATATTTTACAATTTAAAAAACAAACAAACAGACAGTGATAGTAAGAAAGATTATAGAGAAAAAAAATTAAAAAAAATAAAAATAAAAATAAAAACAGCTACACGGAGCTATGATTAGCTACAGAAGGCCAACAGGAAGTAGAGAAAACACTGTCCATATTTAGGACAGTGTTCATATAGGGTTGGTGTTAGCACAGTGGATAAGACACACGTCTGTGGTGTGGGAGACCTGGGTTCGAATCCACTGTGAGACACCAATGTGTCCCTGAGCAAAACAATTAACCCCTAGATGCTCCAGAGGCGTGCGACCTCTGACATATATAGCAATTGTAAGTCACTTTGGATAAAAGCATCAGCTAAAATCAATAAATGTAATATATATATATATATATATTTTTTTTTATCAACCCTTTAACGCGTAAATTACAAATATTTTATATATATATATATATATATATATATATATATATATATATATATATATATATATATATATATATATAAAATATTTGTAATTTACGCGTTAAAGGGTTGATTAAAAAAAAAAATATATATATATATATATATATATATATATTTTTTTTTTTTTTTTTTTTAATCAACCCTTTAACGCGTAAATTACAAATATTTTAACTGACCCCTTGTTTCCATGGCGACGCGTCATGATTGTCACGTGACACACTGCAGCCACTAACAGATGTATCGCTATTTGCTATTGATCTATAACAAGATGAGCGCTGCAGTTCAGAGTCCTGTCAGCCAGATTTAACTTACAGCACTTGAATTCCCCAGGTCTACTGAAATACATGAAAGTAAGTGGCTGTTGAACTGGATGAAGAATAGAGTAAACTTTATTGTTCTGCTCTGTGTATTTGATATATGAATAAAACAAGTCGGCAAATTACATTTGATTAGATAGTTTTTGCTGCTTCCATAGTGTTATTTTACAAACTACCAATGTATTGTTTTACTAGTGATTATGTATATTTAAATGTATAAAACCTAAAATAAAAATTATGTGGTTGAAAACACTGCATAATATTTGTGATATATGACAAGCGCTGAGCGCATCCGTCTCTGGCTCAGTGCAGCCAACGCGTGAAAGCTGTTTGAATCTGGCAGTTCTGTGATGCCACTGAACATTGAACCACTGACACAGAATAAGAATCCAATATATGGTGCAATAATGCTAGAAATGTTAAAATATAATTTACATTTTTAATTATTTTTGTTAAAATATATCTGCCGACACTTGGACTGCCAACCATTCATTAAACAGAAGCTGACTGTGACCCCAGCAGTCTATGATATAAACAGATAATTTTTGATTGCACATTGCTAGCTAGCAATATGTCGCAGAGCTCCTTTCTTAATTTTTTTTTTTTAGCAAAAAACCTTGGCTTGATGGACAGCCACTAACTGAGTGGCAACCTCGCGCTCTCTCTCAGAAGCCAATAAGGAAGTGACTAAAACTGCAATTCATTGACTGGCCGCTTGAGACTGGCTGCAGAAGAGAGTCAGTCCCATAGACTCTGCATGTTAAAATGCCCAACTTTACAGCAGAAAAAAACATGTTTACAGCCTGGTTCAAAAAATTATTTTGGTCTATATTGCTAATTTTGCCCTTCATAACAACTGTGAGGGGGGTGAATTTTTTTATAACTCATCCGTTTAAATTATATTAAGCCTTAAAGTTCTGCATAATTAAGGGCGTGGCCACTTGAGTGACAGGTGGATTGCCGCTGCTGACAATGCCGTCGCGCTAGGTGGGTGTGGCTTCAGCAATCAGCTCCCGCCTTTTTGCCCATTTTCGATTATCCGGGAGAGTCACGCGGTGACGCGCTGCCAAGATGGCGATGGCATGCTCTGCACACTTTAGGCTACAAAACCGCTATTGAGGAGTCTATGGGTGACGTCACGAACACTACGTCCATATTTTTTTACAGTCTATGGGCCTAACGTTACAGCTGATGAGGATGTTTCTCCCTCCCCGGGCCCAACATCAACAGACAGTGTTGCCAGATTGGAAATGTCCAAGTATTGTACCAGAAGTTCAAAATGATCGTATTTGGAAGAAAATTATAACATTTAATAATTAACTACATTTTGACACAACCTGCAAATTACCACTAGGAGTATGGTTGGACGGAAGCAGTGTGAAAAAAACACTATCCCATAATTTTGCACAGTAATCTGACAATAAATGTGGCACACCCAGATTTTCATATGCACACCCAGAGTCTCTTTTCTGGCTACGCTACTGCTTAACACCTAGGCTCTTTTTTTTTTTTTTTTACCTAGTTATAAGCATAAAAAATTATATATTTACCGACTTCGTTTTGGATCCATATTTTGACGAGCCCCCCAAATCTTTTTGTCGTTTGATCCCGATCGTTGACGAGCCACCAATCTGTTATGTGCAGCCTGTGCCGGGCTAAGCAACAGAGAGGGAAGACCACGCGGATATTTGCTTTAAAGAAAATATATGTATTAATGATAAAGAATAAGCAACGTAAAGTAAATAAAAGTCAGTATAAGTGTTAAACTAAAGAACTGAAAACGTATGCAATCAGGATATATGAAGAGTCATGTATAAGGAAACAAAATCAGCAAAACGGTGCGGGAGAGAAGGAGAAGCGGCGGCCCTCTTTCAACCCAGTCTGGAGAGCTTTTTAAACATCCAGGATACTAGAAGCAATCCCACAGTCCTGGAAGCAATTATAGGCAACAAGCCACACCTGTGCTCTGCTCACCTGTAGGGGAGATGCAAAGGTAAAACGAGGAGGGGGAGCCGGCAGGTCCGTAACAGTAGCAAGAGACTCACTAAAAATGGATGTAAACAAACCAGCAAGCTGATCAGTGCAGGACCGCAGAACTTGGTCAGAAATCCCATCAGGTCTGGCTGCTTTCCTTACATTAACTTGCTTTAGTGCCCTCCGAACCTCGTCCTCCGACACGGTAATCACATGATGACCGCTGCTCTGACTGCTGCTTCCTGACGTGCTGATCGGCAGACTCGCACTGCTTAGATTGCTTTCAAAGCGGCCGTAGAAAGTGTTTAGCTCATCAACCAGCGACGGATCTGCTCTCACCTTTGCAGAGGATATGTTTCCAAAGGCATAGATGGTCCTTAGTCGTTGCCACATGCATCAGGAGTCATTTAGCTGGAAATTTGACTCTATGTGTTCCCTGTATCTGTGTTTGTCGGCTCTTACTGTGCTTCGGAAAGCATAGCACGATGCTTTGTACTTGCTCATGTTTCCTGACAGAAGACCGGCATTGTAAACAGCAGAGCATTTGTTTACTACTGCACGGATTGTTTTGTCCACCCACGGTTTCCGATTTGAGAAGGTCCTCATAGTTATTTTATCCGTTGCTTGTTGGGCTAGCGTGTTTACAAAGCTTAATGCTACATCCGTGAACTCGTTGACTTCAGATGAACTTGCCCGAAACATGTCCCAATCTATGTCATCAAGAGCCCCCCGTAGTATGGCTTCTGAGTGGGCAGACCATTGCGTCACCACCATCTGCACCGAGGGATCTTGAACAAGCCTTTGTTTATATTCCGGTGTGAGGAAAATGGTGGCATGGTCCGATTTGCCGAAAGTCGTTAGTGAGTGAGCTTTGTAGGCATTCTTAAAATGAGTGTAGCAATGATCCAGTGTATTCGGTCCTCTGGTTGGACAGGATACATGTTGATAAATATTAGGCATAACTTGCCTGAGGTTGGTTTGTTAAAGTCCCCAGCAATGATAATAGCAGCATCAGGATGTTTGTTGATGTTGCCGCTGAGTGTATCGTGAAGCTCAGAAAAAGCCAAACTGTTGTTTGCTTGTGGTGGGATGTAAACAGCAGTAACGATGATCGATGAAAACTCCCAGGGCAGATAGAATGGGCGGCAGATAATGGATACATTTTCAAGATGAGGCGAGGAGGAGTGCGACAGAGTGAAGATATTCCTGGGGTCACACCATTTCTTGTTAATCATGAAACACACTCCTCCACACCATTTCATGTTAATCATGAAACACACTCCTCCACAATGGGGAGAGCATTTACATCTTCATGAGGTAGATTGCCTGAGGGAAGAAACTTTTCTTGTGCATGGCTGTCCTGGTGTTCGAAGCTTGGTAGCACCGACCAGATGGCAAAAGTTCAAAAAAGGGATGGCTTGGATATGAGGGATCCAGAGTGATTTTCTTCACTCTGGGTGTATACAGTTCTTGGGCAGGGTGGGCAGGAGAGCAACAATAATCCTTTCAGAAGTCTGAACCATCCTCTGTAGTTTATTTTTTCTATCTGTCCAAAGACAGCTACAAACTCACAAGACTCAATGATGAATTGTGTGAGCAGCTCCTGTGGCAGGTTGAAGTTCCTCATCTGGTGAAGGATTTACAACCTTTGTTGGTCCTTTTTAAACAGTGGAGTAAATGTCACAGGCCAGAGCGGACCACCAATTTAACGGGTCTCGCTCCTCCCTCTAACTTCCACCTCGAGGAGGTCCCACAACTACCCCAATGAATGGACGGACAACCAAGATTAAAATTTAACAATTTTATTTATTTAAAAGTTTGGGGAAAGGGGTAAGGAAACTTTAAAACTATGATGACTCGAACTATTCTTTATCCACGAATACGGATTCCAGTCTCAAGAACACTCCTCTTCAGCCCTTCCTCGACAACACTCCACTTCAGCCCTTAATTTCCCGCCGACTCCACTCCAGGTAAGTTTAAAGCAAGAGCTAGGCCGTTACCGTGCAGGGGTTCTAGCTCTCAGGTAAATACAGAGTCCAATACACAGGTGAGTATTCACAGGGCTAAGCTGTTAGCGTGCAGGGGTTCTAGTTCTCAAGTAAGTACAGTGTTCCATACACAGGTAGTATTCAAAGGGCTGGGCTGTTAGCGTGCAGGGGTTCTAGCTCTCAAGTAAGTACAGTGTTCAATACACAGGTGGGTATTCACAGGGCTGGGCTTGTTAATGTGAAGAGGTTCTTGCTCTTAGGTAAGTACAGCGTTCAATACACAGGTAAGTATTCACAGAGCTGGGCTGTCGGCGTGCAGAGGTTCTAGCTCTCAGGGAAGTACAGTGTTCAATACACAGGTGGATATTCACAGGGCTGGGTTGTTAATGTGCAGAGGTTCTAGCTCTCAGGTAAGTACAGCGTTCAATACACAGGTAAGTATTCACAGGGCTGGGCTGTTAATGTACAGGGGTTCTAGCTCTCAGGTAAATACAGTGTTCGATACACAGGTGGGTATTCACAGGGCTGGGCTGTTAGCGTGCAGGGGTTCTAGCTCTCAGGTAAGTACAGTGTTCGATACACAGGTAAGTATTCACAGGGCTGAGCTGTTAGCGTGCAGGGGTTCTAGCTCTCAATGTAAGTACAGTGTTCCATACACAGGTAAGTATTCACAGGGCTGGGCTGTTAATGTACAGGGGTTCTAGCTCTCAGGTAAATACAGTGTTCAATACACAGGTGAGTATTCACAGGGCTGGGCTGTTAATGTGCAGAGGTTCTAGCTCTCAGGTAAGTACAGTGTTCGATACACAGGTAAGTATTCACAGGGCTGAGCTGTTAGCGTGCAGGGGTTCTAGCTCTCAATGTAAGTACAGTGTTCCATACACAGGTGGGTATTCACAGGGCTGGGCTGTTAGCGCTACTCACCACTGAAGATATTCAGAGGTCTGTATTCCAAGCAGATACGGGGTTAGTCGATGACTGACGGCTGGTGGGCCTTACAGATGAAACTGCAAACAATACTGGGCTTCCCGCCCAGCTTGACAAGGGGGCACACGGGGGAGGATCGGCTGTTGTCCTTCGCTTCCCTCGTCAAATAAACAGCACAGACGACACGCACAAGGCCGGCGGTTGCCGACAGGGCCAAGGACACAACGTCACATGGATAAAAAAAAGGATAAGGCTTTGATTTAAAAGCTTACAGGGATTGCTGCGTGGGCAACGACATCCAACCTCCTCCAGAGGTGCCTCCAACACGTCCGAGCTCCAGCTTACTTAAGGTAAAGACTGTGGTTGCCACCAATACACTACTCCTCTCCGTCAGGCCTCTTCCTACGACCAGGGACACAACCACGGACAAACACCACACACCACAAAGGCACTACAATTCTTCTCGTGTGTACACTTCAATATAGCAGCACTCACCACACTCCACACACTCAGTGAAAGAAGATCGGTGGTGTATTCCCGTTTCGGGCTCAGAGTCCTGACAGGGCGGGTCAGATGGACAAAGGCAGGAGGGCAGACCACAGCAGGCAGATATATCGTACACCGGAGTCTCTCCGTCTTTCCCAGCGATCTCCAACGCAAGGCACTACTATCAACACTGAGTAAACACACAAGCACTGAGGATTATCAGATCAACACAAGAGGGGGGGGGGGATTTTCCACTGCTACGGAGAGATATGCAGTCGGAATCCTTTCTTAAAGGCGGTTAGTCTCCCTCCACATCCGTCATTCACTCTCCACAATGTACAAGAAATGTTCGTAAAGTCTTCACCCACCAGTGCACAGTGTTGTCCTCTCCCAACACGAATTCAATGATCTCCTTCACTCAGGGGCCTTCCAAACGTAGGATCGCTCCTTCAACTCAATCCACAATAAGAGGTAAACACATTATACAAAAGGTCGATCACTTAACTTCCTCCGCACTTCCAATATCCATTTTCCTTGGATTCTCCGTTGCAGCCCGTAAATCGCAACATCCACGCCACACCAGCCACTTCCGTATCCCGTGAAACAACAGCAGAACAAAAAAACCTACTCCTGTTCATAAACCAGCCCCTTTTATATCACTGCATCCTTCCCGATCCTCCAATCGGTATCCAACACGTCCTCTTCCCACACCTGACATGTATTTTGGATAATTTCCCCACCTTGGGCCAACCGGAACAGAACTTATGTTTCACTTAAATTGGTCCGGGCGGAAATATTTCCCACACTACAGTTCCGCCCGGATTAGTCACCCAGTGACATCCTCCCCCGCCAAATCGTTCTAGTCCCTAGAACGTGGTTGTTCAACCCAATCCCCATACCTCTCGGGGGGCCGTCCTTGGTTCTCTCGTTGGGACCGTCTAGGTGGTGATCCGGGGTCCAGTCCCCTTGGTTCAGCCTCTGGGAGCCTCGGAACTATGGCCCATGCTTGCAACGGCGGAGCGCACACAGTCGGAGCTGGTAATGCCTCTAGGGGAGGTCTAGGGTAGTTCGGGCATGGCCGAATCAAGTTGCGATGTAATACCCGTTCTGGTCCAGCCTTCCCCTCAGGTCGAAGTACATAGACCGGCTGCCCCAGCCGCTGCTGGTGCTGCACCAGATATGGAACAGACTCCCAACAATCATTCAACTTCCCTTTCCCCTGCCGCCGGTTGTCCCGTACCAGCACTCTCTCTCCTGGTAACAACGGGGCTTCTCTGGCCGTCCGATCATATATCTGTTTGTTCTTAATTGCGGCAGCATTTATCCTCCCCGAGACTTGCTCATAGGCAGAGTGAAGGCGCTGGTGGTGGCATCTTACCCACTCTGTCAAACTCGAGGTCTCTTCCAACGTGGCCACCCCCAATACCAAGTCTGTCGGCAACCGCACATGTCTCCCGAACATCAGGTAGGTCGGAGCGTACCCCGTAGTGCTGTGGACGCTGTTGTTATAGGCCTGGACCAGTGCAGGAAGGTTACTCACCCAATCGTTCTGATGTTCCTGGTCCAGCGTACCCAGTAGGCTCAACAGAGTCTGGTTGAAGCGTTCGCAGCACCCATTCCCTTGGGGATGGTAGGGGGTAGTATGGGTCTTAGTACATCCATACACCCGACACAACTCCCTGATCACTCTGGACTCAAAGTTCGGCCCCTGGTCACTGTGCAAGAATTCTGGGCATCCGAAAGGCTGAATCACTGCCCTCCATAAAGCGGTGGCGGTCACGTTGGCTGTCTGATCCAAAGTCGGGATGGCCCAAGCATACTTGGTAAACAGGTCGGTGACCACCAAGATGTTTTGGTAGCGGTCCATGGGCCTGCCCAAGGTTAGATAATCCATGGCCAGGATATGCAACGGGGCCCTGGCCTGTATCGAAACCATCGGGGCCTTCACCTCCTTCCGAGCCTTAAACAGGGTACATCGAGGGCATGCTTGAATGAACAAACTCACAGCGGTCTCCATCCCGGGCCAGTAGAAATGTCGCCGCAGAAGCGACAACGTCCTCTCATTCCCCTGATGCCCCAATTGTGTATGGTAGGCCTCTAACAAAGCCTGCACCTGGCCCCCTGGAACCAACACCTGGCGGAACTCCTCTCCCGACTTCGGGTCTTTAATCGTCCTGCACATCACCCCATCTCTCAAGCCAAGGCGTGCCCACTGCCCCAACAACTTCCTCACCTTGTGAGTCTGGGCTCGCCATTCCACCAAGCTTTGCCGTCTGTAAGTGGACCAAGGGGTTGTTATCTGTTATCACCTGTACTTTAGCACCCCATAAGTAATCTTTGAATTTTTCACTCAGGGCCCACTTCAAAGCCAGCAACTCCAGCTTAAATGAACTGTAATTCGAATCATTCCTCTCTGCCGGGTGGAGGCTTCGGCTAGCATAGGCGATCACTCGCTCTACCCCTTGCTGCTGCTGAGCTAACACCGCCCCAAGCCCGAGGTTACTGGCGTCTGTGTACAAGATGAAAGGTTGTGAATAATCCGCATAGCCCAAGATTCGAGCCTGGAGCAGCTCTTGCTTCAGCCTTTGAAACGCCGATTCACACACCGGGCTCCAAGCGATGGAGGGAGACCCACGGCCGCGAGGACGCCCAGTCCCTGCCAACAGCTGATTCAAGGGTTTGGCAATTTTTGAAAAATCCTTGATGAATCGCCGATAGTATCCGACGAAGCCCAAAAAGGACCGAACTTGCCTCACGGTTTTCGGTGCCTCCCAGCCCTGCACAGCCGCCACCTTCTCGGGATCCACCGAGACCCCCGAGGCACTCACACAATGGCCCAGAAACTTCACCTCCTTCCTCAACAGGTGGCACTTCTCTGGCTGCAGCTTCAACCCATACTGCTCCATGGCCCGGAACACATCCTCCAGATGTCGCAGATGGGACTCAAAATCTGGGGAATAGACGATGACATCATCTAGATATACCAGCGTAGAGTCCACCAACTGGCCACCCAGACACCGCTGCATCAGCCGTTGGAACGTGGCCGGTGCATTACATAGGCCAAAGGGCATACGGTCCCACTCAAAAAGCCCAAAGGGAGTGGTGAAAGCAGTCTTCTCTCGGTCGACCCCCTCGACCTGGACTTGCCAATACCCACTCGCAAGATCCAAAGTGGAGTACCATACAGACCGTGTCAGGCTGGCAAGAGAGTCCTCTATCCGCGGCAGTGGAAAAGCATCTTTCTTTGTGACTTGATTTAATTTCCGATAGTCTACACAAAATCTCCAAGCTCCCGTCTTCTTCTGGACGAGGACAATCGGGGCCGCCCATGGGCTACTGCTCTCCCGGACAATCCCCTTGTCCAACATTCCCTGCAGCAGAGTACGAACCTCCGAATACAGAGTGGGTGGTACTGGACGGTATCTCTCACGACTAGGCAGGGCATCGCCAGTGGGGATCTGATGTTTCACTACACCGGTACAGCCATAGTCCTCATCATGTCTGGAGAACACATGTTGCCACTTGGTAAGGAGATCCTGCAATTGTTTACTCTGGCTTTCCTCTAGCCCTTCTCCCTGCAGGGACTCTCTGGTCAGGTGAACAGGCACCTCATTTCCGAGCTGTTCCAGGGATAAGTCCACCTGAGCCAAGGTCACTTCTACGACCGTAGGACACACCTGCCGGAAGCTGACTTCCCGGCCCTCTCGCACCTGGTGGGCATCCACCATGGTCACCAGGACCAACCGCTGGTGACGATGTAAATTGACAGGGTAAGGGTTCTCGTTCCGTATCTTCACCGGGACTCGGCCTCGGCGAACCACTGCCAATCCATGGGCCACTGCTACACTCTGGCAGTCCATATGGGGCTCGACCAGCACCCAGCCTGACGACCCGCACTCGTACGATGGTACTCTTGCCCAGACAATGGCCTCACTCCTTGCCGGTATAGATACTGCGTATCGGCAGGCAACCCGCCCGATACCTTCTTGACTCCCCCGTGCCTTGGCCATGTGTACCCGACGACAATCGGCCTCTATCCTTTCCCATTCTTGTCTTTCTGCCGGTGGTAGGGTCTTCTTAGGCCTAGCCTGAAACAACTCCTCCCAGCAGTCTGCAATTACGTTCATCCCCAACAGGGCTTTTTGGATTCCTAGGCAATGATCTCGGACAATAACGACCCCCTTCTGGGGCACAGTGATTCCATTAACCTCCAAATCTGTAACTAGATATCCGACATAGGGGATCTCCAGTCCATTAGCCCCCCGTAAGGTCAGCCAGGGTGCTTCTGTTCCCTGTACCTGGCTACCCTGAAACAGCTCCTTGGACAGGCTCTCTGAGACTAAGGTGACTTGAGACCCAGTGTCTACCAGACATCGTATCTTCACCCCACGGATCCGTACCTCTACCACTGGGCTATGCCCGATCAGCTGATTCCTGGGGGCGCTCATCCAATTTGGGTCACTCACAGAGGTCCCAGCCACTTGACCCACAGTGGCCGGCCGACCTAAAAATCCCCTTCGGAACCCCGTCGAGAGCCGCATTGGCGACTATAATGCCCTGGCTCACCACACCGATTACAAATGGGGCGTCCCTGTTCGTCCCACTGAAAACGGGCCCGGGCTTCCCGTACTGGACGTCTCTCCAGACCTCGTCTTCCCTCGGAATGCGACCGCTCCCGTGACATTGGTGGTAAGCGTTGGGGGCCTCGTCGCATCTCTTCTAGGAGGGTTTTAGATAACTCTGCCATCTGCTCTCGGACATCCTTCAAGAGCTCAGAACGTAAGGCCTGTTTCCAATCCCCTGTTCCAGAGGCAGCTGCCACTTCTCCACTCACTGCCGCACACACTGGGGAATCCACCACTCCCACCTGATCCGCTTCTAGGGCCAGAGCCTCGGCTCTCAGGTCTTCAAACGTCATAGCTGGGTCTCTACGAAATTGAACACGTAGACTCTGACGAACTGGGCCCTCTCGCAGCCCCAACAGGAACTGGTCTCGTAAGAGAGTCTCCCCCTCTCCCAAGCCATGGTCCCGCTTACCTCGCAGCCTGATGAACTGCTCCCGCAACCTTAGTGTGAAGGCCCTTAAGGATTGTTGCTGCCCTTGCTTGCAATTGAAAAACTGGGCCCGAAGGACCGCTACTGGGGTTGCATCCCCATATATTCCTGTGAGGAAGTCCAACACATCTTGTGCAGTAGCTCGGACTGTCTCTGGGGCAGCCTGGACTTCCCGTTGGGCCTCCCCCTCTAGGGAATTTATCACAAACTGCAGTTTCTGGGGGGCGCTCAATCCTTGAATCCCAGCCAGATATTCGACCTGGGCTTTCCATTCCGACAGCCGTATCTCAGATCCCGGCCCTCCATACTTCGGTGCCCAGGGGGCTCCCAAGAAAATGGGCATGACTCGGGGTGGGGCCTCAGGCACTGCCTCGTCCGCCATTGGGGAGCCGCGGTCGCTCAACTCGAGGTGGAACCCTGCCGACTACGCCAAAATCTGTCACAGGCCAGAGCGGACCACCAATTTAACGGGTCTCGCTCCTCCCTCTAACTTCCACCTCGAGGAGGTCCCACAACTACCCCAATGAATGGACGGACAACCAAGATTAAAATTTAACAATTTTATTTATTTAAAAGTTTGGGGAAAGGGGTAAGGAAACTTTAAAACTATGATGACTCGAACTATTCTTTATCCACGAATACGGATTCCAGTCTCAAGAACACTCCTCTTCAGCCCTTCCTCGACAACACTCCACTTCAGCCCTTAATTTCCCGCCGACTCCACTCCAGGTAAGTTTAAAGCAAGAGCTAGGCCGTTACCGTGCAGGGGTTCTAGCTCTCAGGTAAATACAGAGTCCAATACACAGGTGAGTATTCACAGGGCTAAGCTGTTAGCGTGCAGGGGTTCTAGTTCTCAAGTAAGTACAGTGTTCCATACACAGGTAGTATTCAAAGGGCTGGGCTGTTAGCGTGCAGGGGTTCTAGCTCTCAAGTAAGTACAGCGTTCAATACACAGGTAAGTATTCACAGGGCTGGGCTGTCGGCGTGCAGAGGTTCTAGCTCTCAGGGAAGTACAGTGTTCAATACACAGGTGGATATTCACAGGGCTGGGTTGTTAATGTGCAGAGGTTCTAGCTCTCAGGTAAGTACAGCGTTCAATACACAGGTAAGTATTCACAGGGCTGGGCTGTTAATGTACAGGGGTTCTAGCTCTCAGGTAAATACAGTGTTCGATACACAGGTGGGTATTCACAGGGCTGGGCTGTTAGCGTGCAGGGGTTCTAGCTCTCAGGTAAGTACAGTGTTCGATACACAGGTAAGTATTCACAGGGCTGAGCTGTTAGCGTGTAGGGGTTCTAGCTCTCAATGTAAGTACAGTGTTCCATACACAGGTAAGTATTCACAGGGCTGAGCTGTTAGCGTGCAGGGGTTCTAGCTCTCAATGTAAGTACAGTGTTCCATACACAGGTGGGTATTCACAGGGCTGAGCTGTTAGCGTGCAGGGGTTCTAGCTCTCAAGTAAGTACAGTGTTCAATACACAGGTGAGTATTCACAGGGCTGGGCTGTTAATGTGCAGAGGTTCTAGCTCTCAATGTAAGTACAGTGTTCCATACACAGGTAAGTATTCACAGGGCTGAGCTGTTAGCGTGCAGGGGTTCTAGCTCTCAATGTAAGTACAGTGTTCCATACACAGGTGGGTATTCACAGGGCTGGGCTGTTAGCGCTACTCACCACTGAAGATATTCAGAGGTCTGTATTCCAAGCAGATACGGGGTTAGTCGATGACTGACGGCTGGTGGGCCTTACAGATGAAACTGCAAACAATACTGGGCTTCCCGCCCAGCTTGACAAGGGGGCACACGGGGGAGGATCGGCTGTTGTCCTTCGCTTCCCTCGTCAAATAAACAGCACAGACGACACGCACAAGGCCGGCGGTTGCCGACAGGGCCAAGGACACAACGTCACATGGATAAAAAAAAAGGATAAGGCTTTGATTTAAAAGCTTACAGGGATTGCTGCGTGGGCAACGACATCCAACCTCCTCCAGAGGTGCCTCCAACACGTCCGAGCTCCAGCTTACTTAAGGTAAAGACTGTGGTTGCCACCAATACACTACTCCTCTCCGTCAGGCCTCTTCCTACGACCAGGGACACAACCACGGACAAACACCACACACCACAAAGGCACTACAATTCTTCTCGTGTGTACACTTCAATATAGCAACACTCACCACACTCCACACACTCAGTGAAAGAAGATCGGTGGTGTATTCCCGTTTCGGGCTCAGAGTCCTGACAGGGCGGGTCAGATGGACAAAGGCAGGAGGGCAGACCACAGCAGGCAGATATATCGTACACCGGAGTCTCTCCGTCTTTCCCAGCGATCTCCAACGCAAGGCACTACTATCAACACTGAGTAAACACACAAGCACTGAGGATTATCAGATCAACACAAGAGGGGGGGGGGGATTTTCCACTGCTACGGAGAGATATGCAGTCGGAATCCTTTCTTAAAGGCGGTTAGTCTCCCTCCACATCCGTCATTCACTCTCCACAATGTACAAGAAATGTTCGTAAAGTCTTCACCCACCAGTGCACAGTGTTGTCCTCTCCCAACACGAATTCAATGATCTCCTTCACTCAGGGGCCTTCCAAACGTAGGATCGCTCCTTCAACTCAATCCACAATAAGAGGTAAACACATTATACAAAAGGTCGATCACTTAACTTCCTCCGCACTTCCAATATCCATTTTCCTTGGATTCTCCGTTGCAGCCCGTAAATCGCAACATCCACGCCACACCAGCCACTTCCGTATCCCGTGAAACAACAGCAGAACAAAAAAACCTACTCCTGTTTATAAACCAGCCCCTTTTATATCACTGCATCCTTCCCGATCCTCCAATCGGTATCCAACACGTCCTCTTCCCACACCTGACATGTATTTTGGATAATTTCCCCACCTTGGGCCAACCGGAACAGAACTTATGTTTCACTTAAATTGGTCCGGGCGGAAATATTTCCCACACTACAGTTCCGCCCGGATTAGTCACCCAGTGACATAAATGTGATGTTCCCAATGCAGGTACTGAGAGATGGTGGTGCTCAGGAACTTGAATGACTCTACTGCTGCCACAGTGCTGTTCATGATGGTCAAATCACCTTTATTTGTATAGTGCTTTATACAGTACTGATTGTCAAAAGCAAAAGCAATCAAAGCAGCTTCACAGTATCAAACAGGAAAATTGTTTGCCAAAAATGCAAGCTGAGTGAGTGGAGGGAGTTCTGGGTTGTTTCAACTGAAGTTCAAAATCATCTCCACAGTTTTCAGCCTGTTCAAATCCAGGTTGTTAAGACTGAACCAGACAGCTAGCTGCTCAATATTTTGACTTTAAGCAGACATTTTATTTTTCAAAACCAGTATAAGATTGTGTGGTGTGTTCTGCTCAATGTTCAGTATAGAGATTTTTGCCCGGACCCGAAGGGACCCAACGGGTTCGGTCTTAATTTATATCATCTTACGTGGGCTCGGGCTGGGCTCGGGCTTGCGCTCCGGTTTGCGCTGTAAACGAGCAGTCATGTGATGTTTCGATTAGCACAAGAAAGTGCAAAAATGGATGCTGAGTAGGTGTAACGGAGACTTGCCTCCGGCGATTACATTTTGGTTGCACCAGCAACTAAAGCAAAGTCTGAGTTGTGGAAATGTTTTGACCATGCATGTTTATAATGAGAATAATGAGTGAATAATGATGCACCATCAGTGAGCGCAGGAACGCGCTGAAGCCATCTACAGTGGATTCAATCATTTTCCTCCACAAAAACATGTAGGCTTAGCCTAATCTCTGTGGGTAAAGGTTTTTCAAATGATAACTAAATATTCATTGAGTCTTAAATGCATAATGTGGACAGTCTTTACGCTAATGTTGGCATTATTCTTTTGTTAAATATCATCTGCTAGTGGTGAAGAAAATCCGGCAGAGCCTTTATCTTAATTTTGTTATTGCCAAATACCCATCTTAATATAAATTTTATCTTAATTTGATTTGTTAAAAAAGACTTGTTTTTATTGGTGCGTTTGTCTCTATGTCTATTTAGGCCCAATCCCAATTCTATTTTATACCACTTCTCCTTCCCCTACTCCTCCGCCTACCACTTCCCCTTGTCCCTTGAAACAGAGTGTCAAGGGGTAGGGGAGAGAATATTCCCCTAAGGATTGGAACACCACTACCATGACGTCACACGCCATCATTTGTTGTCTGGCTCTTACAATACACACATATACTGGTGTGCTGGTGTGCATTAGAGCCTTTAATTATGGTTTTGTATTAATGAGCTGCTTACTGACACACACACACACACACACACACACACATACACGCATATCGAAAATCGCACAGCTCACACATCCAGGAGAAAATAAACTTGTCAACGCTGCCCCACGACTTTTATTAAATACAGTTTACATACTGAATCGCTACATGATATTTTCCAGCAACGAGAGGATACAATCGCTGTTTTTAAGTAAACTCACTCTAAAAAGATAAACGCACAGACGCGAATACACGCAACTTTCATTTCTCTCTCTCTCTCTCTCTCTCTCTCGCTCTCTCTCTCTCTCAGGCAATATTTGAGAAAATGGTTTAGCGATTTCTAATTATTGGGGGGATTAGCCCCCATCAATGTCTACCGCAGTTATCGCCATGATCAGACATATGATGTGGCACTATCATGCAGTCTGTAATGATATGACGTTAGCAAATATTAGCAATTTTTTGCAAACATTTCTTTGAGTAACATGACCATTAATATAAACTCACAATTGAATGTAACAGAAAACAAATGATTACTTTTCAGTAAAATCTTTATTTATGCAAAAAAGCTTACATTTACTGTATGTGTCTTTTTTGTTCACTGTAGCAGCGATGTTGCCAAGATAATTCATACCCCTTCATTTGAAGTGTGGTCCCAAAAAATCTTCATTTGAAGGGCTATCTGGCACTTCCACTTACCCCTTCCCCTCCAACCAAAAGAGAATCGAGACACTCCTACCCCTTCACGTGAATGCGTGAAACGGACGGGTAGGGGAAAGGGGAAGGGCTAAAGGGTAGAATTGGGATTGGGCCTTGGAGTGCTGAGATGTTAAGATGCACAGAGGACTTATTTTATTCCTTTATTCCTTTATTCCAACTTCCGAGTGGTCTAGTCTAAGTTAGTTCTGAATAAATATGTTAAAACATGTATAAATGACTGATTCGTGATAAAAGGCAGAAGTGCTGTGTGCGTGCACACATTTGTATAATGTCGGGCTGTAAACAGGTTCGGGCTTTTAAAAAGCTGTTAATCAAAATGTACTTGTCGGGCCAATATTCTTTAAAATATTTTATTTTGTGTTCAGCAAAAAAGGCATTTATAAAGGTTTGGAACTAGGTGAACTATCCCTTTAAGAGGAGTGAGTGGAACTCAGTGGCAGTAACAAAAGGGTGATTGGGTGTACTAATAATTTCTGAATTTCTGTGGAGTGTGGGCAGCAGAGAAATCTGACCCCTGAAAATTAGATAGATGAAGTGGAGGTCCACTATCATCATGCAGCTGGCGACCAGCTCCTCTTATCAGTAGTATGGGCTCGTTTGTTATTTATGAGGAGATATTCCCAATAATGCGTTGTCTCAGCGTCCATGAGCACCAGCGCTAATGAAAGCCCTTCTTCCTGACCCACTTCAGATTAATACACCACTTTACATTGAATACTTATATAATTTCATAACTGAATCCTAAATTGTGTGTTCATTAGAGATACACCTACTAGCAATATTCATGGCTTAAAAATTTACTCAAGCACATTTAAGAGACCAAGAAACTAAATATAAACTATGTTAAGCTTTGAATGTTATAACACAAAAGATTTTTCTATAAGAATTGTTGGTTATAATTTACATGTATGAATTGTGCATTTCAGGTGATGTGATATAAAAATGTGATATATATATATATATATATATATATATATATATATATATATATATATATATATATATATATATATATATACACACACACACACACACACACACAAAGTAGCTTTAGGTCAAACACTAAAAAAATTTTTTTTTTTTGATTTACAAGTCTATTAATTGATAACAGCTAATTCATGGAAATGGAAAGATAAAACATGATTGTATAGACAAACTAGCGTATTGACCATTCTCACAGCCTAAGGGCTTTCCACTTGACCTCACAGAACCTGAATGACAGCTTTGTCAAACATAAGACCCAGGGGAAAAATTCATACTAGTACTTATTCTAGCTGTTTCTCCTTCCAACATCCCAACAAGAAACATACATTTGAAAACATCTTTGGAGAAACTGTACAACTTGCTACTCCCACGAATATAGATTAATGGACAGTTCAGAAGATGAGAACTGGGAAGAGACTAACAAAGGCTTTCAGATGGATTGTAGTGCTTTATTCATAGAATTCAGATGAAGCAGAACAAATGTTCATTTGTCAGATGTGTGTGCAGGTATTCTGTACTCCCATTCAAGTTTAATGTATTAAAACCCCTTGAGTGCAGCATACCTTGAATGGATCCTCTCAAATTATAACCTTTTTCTACACAGATGAGCCCTATAAAGCAGACATCATGGAGACTGATCAGGACTATGCTTGTGAAATACCATTTGCGTCTAATGACTTCGGAGTGACGTGTGGGTTCCTTTGAAAGCTGCTAAAAGTGATTACATTGAGGACATCTGCTCAGTGCTACCTTGAGCAATATGAATACCAGGCCAATAACATTACCCAGAATGCAATTTAAATGAAATCCAAACTATCTGACATGGCAATTATAGAAATTATTTATTGCTATCACTATTCCTTTTGGAAAGATGGAGGATAAAACCAAAAAAATCACAAAGACATAAACTAGCATTCGGATGTTTGTGTATTAAGATAAAGATTTTTTTAAGTCTCTTATGCTCACCAAAGCTGCTTTTATTTGATAAAAAAAAAATACAGTACAATATATTTTAAAATGTAATTAATTCCTGTGATAAAAACCAGCATCCAGCAGCATTACTCCAGTCTCCAGTGTCACATGATCCTTAAGAAATCATTCTAATATGCTGAGTTGGTGATTAAGAAACATTTCTTACTGTCAGTGTTGAAAAAAGTTGAGCTGCTTAATATTTTTCTAAAAACCATGATCAGGTTTTTATTTTTATTTTTTATTTTTTTATTTTTTTGTGAATATAACGCTCACTAGAACAGCATTTTAAATGGTTTTACTGACGTTTTGATCAATAAAAAAAAAAAAAAATCCTTACCTCAATCTTTTGAATAGAGGTGTATTGAAGGAAGGGCTTGAGAAATAGAAAGACCAGAATATCATAGAGACTTGAGGCTTTACAGCATAGTAACATGTTTACATGATGACAGCAAATTTTGTGCATTTGCATCAGAAAATGTAACCTTGCTTAGATTTGCACAGGATATAATGTTTATTGATGGCTAATTGAAATAATCTACATGCTATATTGTTTTAAGTATGAGGGGTTTGTTTTAATCCTTTGCTTGATCAGGACTCACAGTTATATCCACTGCAATTTCTTTGATATGCTCTGAAAGGAAAGCCCAGCCTCAAAGGAGCTGGAAAGAAAATATATAGTATGTATTAAGTAGTGTCTTTTGTGCAGGAAATACTTTTATCATCTGATCTTAATAACCCTGACCATCATTTAGGCCAAATAAGTCCTTTTGAACTGTTCTCTTTCTTTGCTCTATAGGCATGGCTCTAGCTTTAATTATGACATATTGATTTTGTAGTTAAGCCTTGTTTGGCTTAATGAAATCTTTTGTTGGCCCTAATTCTGTCTTCCATTGTCCCCCCACCCCCCACCCCCTTAAGGTCTTTGATTTTTGTCCTCACCTTTCTTTGGCCGTTTGAAATATTTAATCTCTTTTTGGTCCTAGTCAACGTCAATGGCTCCTTAAAGCAGACACTGTTGCCATTTATCTTCAGTTTCCGAAAGCTTGTGTATTGACTCCTGGCCAATCAATTTCCTAAATGATGTAATTATCTGCTAGTCTTTTTTTGCACATTTAAAGTTGAGAGTTTATTTTAGATCAATTCAGACCACTTTGTGTGCAAATTGCACAATTGCATTGCCTTCAGATTTCTCACAAATCCAATTGGGATTAAGGGCATTGGAGTGGAATGCCTAATGTTTTTTTTTTTTTTTTTTTTGACTTTCTTTGCTAAATTAAAATGATTTTTAAATGGTTGTCCTCCATTTTTTGACTAGGAAATGTGCTACAGTAGCTCTGCAATTAGGCTCAGACTAAATAATAGACCTTGCAGATGTTAATTTGGCAGAATTTATTTGTTTGTTCTGATAGTATTGCATATGTTAGTATGTTATTTAGGGTGCTATGATGCAATGCTTTGTATTTAACAAGAGTTGTTTTCAGCAAATTGCTGAATATGGTTGTTTGAGTTTTCTAGCAAGAAGCTAGGTCGGTACTTACTGGTCCAATTCAAATAAGTCAATCCTCAAGTCTCAATGATATTCTGGTCTTTATATCAATTATATATATATATTTTTTTAAATAATCTCCCAGCTGAATCTATATCCGTGTTGAAAAAAAAACAACAACATATGATGGAAGAAAGCTACCTAAAAGGCAAAATTAAGTTTCGAGTTGCAAAAACCAAATAAAAGGAAAAGAGTATGTTAAATTGAAAATGTAATTATTTAATGTGTCTTTTAAAACATGAGCAAATCTAGGTGCTGCTTCTGTTACTATGTTTAAAATTATGACAATCAATGTATGACCGATAAACAAAAAATAACATCTATATATCAGATTTTATATGTAGTTCCCTACAAAAGGACTTTCCACCCCATAGTCTCCACTGAAGCAACTGTACCCCTTTACTGCTCTAGCGTGGGGCAGGGGGGCTGAAAGATGACGCCATCCCAGAGGGAGTGTCAGTCTCTTGCTTTGGTCTGGTTGAGCTGGGGTTGGTTGCAGAGGGGTGGGCGGTATGTAGGGGGGCTCCGTAGGGAAGAGGGGACTGCAGGCCACTAAATCAGTGCACGCTTGTCAACATCCTTGGGGTGCGGGAATTACTCAAGTGAAAATAACAAATGGCTGTCATTGCAGAGCCAAAAACCTGTGATTATAATTATCACATCCCCAGTGACCTTGCATAAACTTTAATCTCTCTCCAATGGAGCATTTAAATAGCCTGTATCTACTGGCAGGGTGAGCAGCAGTGCTGGGCCACTGGAACACATGGGATCAGTGATTCACGAAAGAGCTGTCGCACTGGGCCGGACCTGCGTGAGGGATTGCGCATGCTAGAGACTGCCACGCTGTGTATCTCTTTGTGTGCTTTTGCTACTTCTTTGGCACTTTTTTATGTGTTTTTTTTTCACTTTTGTATATTCACAAACCTGAAGATAATAGGGAAGTAAAATCACAAATGATATCTCTTCAAAAGATATAGTAATTTCAGACGTGTCCTTAAGGAAGCATTGATCAAAAGTGAAAAAAAGGTATTTATAATGTTACAAAAATATATTTTTTTTATTTCAAGTAAATGCTGATCTTTTGAACTTTGCATTCATCAAAGATTCCCAGAAAAAAAAAAACAATTGTGGTTTCCATTTAAGCATTAAGCACCACAATTGTTTTCAACGTTGCTAATAATAAGAAATGTTTCTTGAGCAGCCAATCAGCATATAAGAATTAATTCTAATGGATTATGTCACACACTGAATTCAGCTTTGCCATTACAGGAATAAATTACATTTTAAAATATACTCAAACAGAAATGAGGAAATTCTTCCAAGAATAAAAAGCTACTATCCACAATCATAGTAAAGCTCTCCTACTGTATGTTGTGAATTTTCTTCTAAGCAGTATTCTGGCACAATAAATAGGAGTTTCTGTGCATATTTTCTATTTGGAAAATATGCATCTTTTATTTAATATTTATTTTTGTAGGAGCAGAATCATGAATTCTACCCCGTTTCTAAGAACATTTTCTCCAACTGAAATGTTGCTTTTTAACAGCAAGTCACTTTCCCAGTGAGACAGATCCCAGTGCGATGAGTGTGAATATGTCAATCTCTCTACTGTGGCAGTCAGCTTAATGAGTCTGCCTTAATGTGGCCCTTCACATTTCAGCACGGACCCTGGTGTGTCGTCCTAACTGATAGGAATTCCTTCTGTTCCAGGCAGACCTAATTATTGCATGATTAGCTCTGATTATGAAGGTAACGACTGCTAGCATTACCAGGCATGACAAAGGCTAGTACTTGCCTTACAATAAGCAACAATATATATATATATATTTTTTTTCATTTACTACCGATCATTAAATAATTCTTATCAACAGTTAAAAGCAGATTTTGTTTAAAAAATGTAATGCTAGTCATAAATATATTTACATGGATTTTGCAGATCATTATTACAAAATTGTTTTTCTATACTCCGGTGCATTTCTTTTTTTTCTAGGTAGCTGATAAAAACAATTGCACACTGATTCAGCCAGTCAGATAAAAGCATTCCAGATTGTAAAACGGGCTTCCCAGTCCTGTTTACATTATGTAACACATTGTTAGTAAACAGTCTCACTCTCAGGCAGCATGCCCACAGACCTGTAGTCCACAGTTTTACCATTTAGGTTTATTTTTCTATTATTGGATACATCTTGAGTGTCTCTGTAAGCCTATATAACTTCAGTAGCCACTCTGACCTCTGTGTGTTTGTTATTACGTACAGTAAAAAAAAAAAAAAAAAAAAAGAATGACGTGATTTGCCAGTTTGCCTCAGGGTCTTGGTAACATATATTTTTAATAACTGTCAAATTCTTTATTGTTTTTACACAGCAGATGTATACCTATTTATCTGGCCAACATATTTAAACTTAATCAACAGTCAGTTGCCAATTCAGTAAAAAATAGGCTATAGTATGCAATGCCCATGATATTCAAAGCATGTACATAAATTCTTGAGAGTGTAACACTCAGTCAGATGAGTGAAGTGTTTTGAAATTGGCATATTCCACTAGAGGGCAGCAGACGGTACTGTAATGTTGAACTGTAAACAGTTTTGAGTGTTTATCTTCATGGGTCTTAGTGTATTTTTAACATGCATGAACTCTGGCACAGATTTTAGATAATGCAAGTCTCAACACCCACCAAATGAAAATCACTGTAACACTTTAAGAAAAGGTCCTATTATTAGTTAACATCAGTTTCATTTTCATCGGTCCATTAAATATATGAATTGATACATATAGTTCACATTTTATTTGAATAATGTATATGTAAATGTTGAAATAATTTGAATTAAGATTTATAAATGCTTTAGGAGTATTTTTCATTCTTAGTTTATGTTAAGTATTGAAGTTAACAAGTGTTAACTAATGATTTTTACCATAATCATAAATATTTCAGTCACATAGAAAAGTAAGTAAATAGTAAAAAGGAAATAAAGCACGCTTCTCTTTAACAAGCCAAATGTTTGATATATCATGTATCAATATTAGAATTTCTGAACATTTCTATTCGGTTATCTGCCATGAGGGGGTTTATGAACATTTTAATACTTTAAGTTGGTATCTGCATCATGCTTTATATTAGGTGTCTATCACTACAATGTGTTGCCATCAAAAAATAATTAATTAATTAATTACAAAGAAATACATTTTTGGTACAGTGTGCTTATTGTGTTCATTGTATATTGCAAAACATGTTTGCTGCTATTTTTCTGGAAATAGGTTATTATAACTATTGTTATTTAAGTGTGGGTCAAAAGATTGTTGTATTAATTACAGTTGTAAATACAAAATATAAGTACAAAGTAAAAACGTATGTACACAGTAAATACATTTTATCAAATTATTCTTTTAAATGTTACATAGTAGTTACAGACACGTAATATAAATTGGGATTGGGGTTTGTTCAAATCACTAACTCCAAGGCAAAGTTCAGTTCTACTGTGTTCTGCACACATAACTCATGTTCGTTAAGTTCTCTGTTGGCACTTTGTGGCCCTTGAGACAACAGCCAGAGTTGTAATAATCTTATCCTGATGCTTGACTCCTCCAACACCATATTAATAATACCATGTAATACATTCTGATATCGCTCCAATATGAAACCTGCTACATGGTATTAATTTCACTGGCTGTGGCATCCTGTGACCTGCGCCTGCAGTTATTGCATGGAAACCTACAGCAGATAGCAGCATGCTCACTGCAGACACTGTGGGTATTGATGTTGGCACAGGCACCATAACTTTAATGTATAGCTTTGGTTTTAGCTGTGTGTTGTCATGTACCAGGTCAGCATGTGTGAGTCTATATAAATGCATTGCATGTGCATGCCACCATTTCAGAGGTCTCTCACATGACAGCATGTGTGGAGGACTCAGGGTCAAGTGATTTGCCCCCAGGTCAATTGACTGCAGCTCTTCTAGCTTCCAGCCATTAGCCGGATTCCCCTGGCAGCAGGACCCACCACTTTGAAGAGATTTAGCTGGACTCATTCTTAATGTGATATGAAGACCCTAAAATTTGTCTGTTATGAAAGCTCCTCCTTTAAAGTCAATTTATTAGGACAATAAGCAGTCTGGTTTTGAGCCTGTCTATTGAAGACTGATTCTACTGTTCTCCTTTAGCCTATAGATTTTCTCTGATGTGGTGTTTTTCTCTGTCAACTCACAATTAGATGCAAAAACACAAGGGTTGTATTTTTTTAGCAAAAAAAAAAAAAAAAAGTACATATGGTGAAAGATGTTTTTTTTTTACTTTCATTAAGCAATGGGTAGATTATTTATTATCTATACAAATGAAATAGTGTTGAATGGGGAAAAACTGTGTGATATTCTCAGAAAACATCAATTTAATAATATTTATATAAAAAATGTGTTATCATCCTAATTATTATCAATAATTGCAATATCCTTGACCTGCAAGTGAATAGACATTTTGTATTTTTACTGAAAACACTAATATGTAGTTTGCTACATAAAGGTGCATCTCCATAAATTAAAATGTCATGGAAAAGTTCATTTATTTCAGTAATTCAACTCAAATTGTGAAACTTGTGTATTAAATAAATTAATTGCACACAGACTAAAGTAGTTTAAGTCTTTTGTTCTTTTAATTGTGATGATTTTGGCTCACATTTAACAAAAACCCACCAATTCACTATTTTAACAAATTAGAATACTTCATAAGATCAATAAAAAATGCTTTAATTACTGCCTCAATTCGACTTACAGTGCATTCAAATAAGCTTTACAGAATTTTATTGAGAATGGTTTTAACAATGTTTTTCATGCTTGTTCAACAAACAATTATTGCACGTGCACAGTCATAAACAATTATTGCACAAGACACTTTACAAGAAGCAGACAATTAAGGTCAGAGTTGCAATAACTTAGGACATTAAAGAGACATTTCTACTGACTCTAAAAAACCTAGAAGATGCCCTTTGTCCATCCTCATCTACATGAATATGACATAGTCCTTCTACATTGAGGCAAGTAAACTGCAATGTACGTAATGTAAGAAGCTTAGGAGAGTGCTGCAGAGAGACAGGAAGGACAGTTGATCATTGTTGTAGGCCATGATGATGAGATGCACTTTAGTACTAAAAGCTGCTGGTGGCCACAACAGATACTTCCAATCTCGCTGTGCAGAGTCACATTATTCCATTTCTCCTTGTCAATTGTCTGTAAAACTTGTTCAGTTTATGTAACAGTTATTTATTTTATTTATGTCTATACAAATATTTACAGGTGTTAAGAAATTTGCTGGAAATAAAAGCAGTTACATGTGAGAGGACATTACTTTTTTTCTAAGTTTGTTTTAAAATGTAATTTATGCCTGTAATGCATTAATCCAGTCTTCAATAATACTCTGATTTGCTATGATTTTGACTATGATTTCATATATGATTATGTATATTCAAATTATTAATATACATACAATATATGTTAGGACGGATATAGATAAGGCGATACATGTGTTCTCCATTTCAGTTCCTTTATTACTAGCAACTGTGCTCCTTCTAACTGCCAAATTTCCCATACTAGCTGCACGTCACAACAGACATGAGTTACTTGATACTGTATATTCCCATATATATCATAAACATATCCACATTCTATCATTATACAAATCATAACCATAAACATGACCAATTAGTGATTCTCAATTTAGCAACATTATGTGATTGGATGCACCTGCTGCAGTCTTTATTTAGTTCACAAACTCAGTATGCATTATGACATTGTCTCTTTGTTGGTTTGTCTTCATCTCTTAGGGGCCTAGCAGCAGCAGGGTTTGTTTAGCTTGAGAGAAAAAGGTCATTTAGGGCCATCAACAGGACACAAGGTCCTCCTCCTGACCACTGACTACATCATTCCTGAGAAACAGAATCAGATTTCTCTCATGAATCAGATTTCTCTCAAGTTGCACTTTCCAGTTCAAAAGCTGAACTAAAAGAACACAGCCAAGCATGCTCTTTTACAGCCATATCCAAGTAAATTTGCTGTGAGATTAAAGTTTATGTCTCTGAAAAAAAGAAAAGCTATTACATGGCTCTTCTTTTGTTAGTAATATCAATGCGGCATGCTCGCTGTAGGCTTTTAAGTTCCTGGTGTGGCAAAGAAATCCTTTTAAATGCAGATATGTAATTAATTCTTCATGTTTAGGGAATTATACATATCTTAGAATGCAGAGGCTGGTGTGTAAGCGTGGTAATTTTATTATGTGGCAGATAAAAGAATTCCATTGACCCCCACCTCCCTGCTACGCTGTATGCTAGCACCATCACAAAACACTCTGCGCCACTACAGATTCATTTCAGACAGCGAAAATGCAAAGTCCATCCTATGATAATAGAGAACAATCACAATCAGGGGCGCTTATTCTCCAGGGAACAGTCTGCAGTCAGCATAATGCACCCAGGCGGGCACAGTGAACATAAAGCAGTTTTAGAAACAAAGAGAAGGAGCAAGAGTGCATTCCAACACTTATACATCACAGACATGTTATTAAACTTCACACAGGTGCTCAGAGAGAAACAGTCTACAGAGAGAGCATTCCTCTCCTGTTGTGAACAGCTGTTTCATTCATTCAAGCAATATTATAACTGAGCTAAATTGAACGCTGAAGCATAATGCAGTTAATTGTACGTCTTAGGCAGGTATAGCTTGAGCCCAGTGCCTTTTTTTAATTAATAAAAAAACAAACGAAAGGGTGAACTTTTTTTTCCCCCATTTGCTAGTTCTGTCTAAATGTGTTGTAATTGACTCTGCAATTTTCTAATTGTGATTGTCATTTAATTTTACTCTTGACTGTGCAACTAACAGTGTATAATAATTTAAATCGATTGCATACGGTGTGCCTGTATGATTCAGCCAGTATCGAACTTAAACCATAAGTTAACTATTAGGAAACTAAGAGGCTATGATAATTTTTCACAGAGTTAGAAACCTTTAGAAGAACTGTAAATGGGTAGTTAAAGAGAATTTTTTTTGTTCATCATTTTTCCCACCATTTTTGCTATCACTATTTTTTTTAATAGCACATAATTTTTTTAGAAGTACAAATATTTTCTGTAGTCTCTCAGATTATTGTGAGGTTATCATGCATGCATAACAATTATAAACAATTATAAAATAATTTGCTAAATGCTATTTAACAGTTTTAGATGGAGAAGAGCATATCACATCTATATACCGCATATCACACACACACACACACACACACACACACACACACACACACATATATATATATATATATATATATATATATATAGTTATATAGTATATATTAGTTATGCTGGCTATTTAAAACCTAATGTATCATAATTTCATCATAGTTTTTGGACATATGTCTGTTTGTTTAGATTCTCTCTACAGATTTTTTTTAATTAATATATTTTTAAAAAATTGTTGTTATTTCATATGTCAGGCAGTATACACTGTATATTTATTTTCTGTTATGTTTTCCTCAGTGGCGAATACCTGTTTTCCTCGGATCCCCTTGGGATATATGCCTCTGTAATGAAAAAGGTTCCTGCTCAGATTTTTAAGTGTATGGTCCAAGTGGGGCAGACACTTTCTAATTTAGAGGAAATTTGGTAAAATGGCTAGAATCTTTTTTTCTTTTTTTCTCTCTACTTGGCCTGAAGCAGACCAATCTGGGTCGTTTCCAGCACAACTGTAGAAATTAGCTGATAGACATCGAAGCAGATAACTGAGACCTGCAGCTTTAGAACAGGAAAGGACATTAATCTTTCCAAAATTAAAATCTGAGCTACTGCATTTAGGATTAAGGCCACCACCATATGCCAGCCGCTGACCGCCAGTTTTGATAAAACTTTTTAAGGAGACACGAGATTTAGATAAATTGACCATGGTGCTACTAAAATTGCAGTGTAACAGAGGAGGGGTACCTGGCTGTTTAAAACAACCCCAGTGAGGCTGTCAAGACCACCAAACGGATAACCTGTTGTTATTGATGTCGGGGAGGCAAAAGCCAATGCTATCTGCATGTGTTGCATTCAATGCAGTGTTTGTGAATGATGGGGTGGGTGCATGTTTGTGCTTGCAAGTGCATGAGGGATTCTTGGTTTTTCTTGTTGTGGATGTTCCAGCACACATTTATTGCTAAAGTTGCTTAGTGGTTTAGAGAACATAAAGTATTCCTTATTTTAAATGATCCTAAGAGCCCAGAACTCCAGCAGCAAGATCATATGGGGCTGTCCTGCTTTACACTCTAGCAAACACATGAAGAGTGTATATGTCAATGTAGCCAACCGTTGAGTTGTTTGGGATAAGAGATCTCTCATGCAGCTACCTGCTGCTAATGTGCTGAGACTCTTATCGGTATGATATACTATATATCTCACTATGTTTCATTCCCCTGCTGCAAAGACAGCATATGTTGTTTATTATTTATGTTGGTTCCTAAAATTGACACTGATGTGCTGGTTTTCTCACCAGGTTTCAGAAATAAATCAGGCAAAAAATTGTAAATGTTTCAAATCTGTTTCAAATTTGGTTGGCATTTTTACTTACCTTGTAAAAATGCTTACTGGCCCCACCACAAAAAAGTAAAAAAAAAATGTCCTTGTTTACTATTCTTACCCATGAAACATTGTTCTTTAATAAATAATGTTATATAAAGACATAAACAGTAACAAATTAAATTTCCTTTCAGTCAGTCACTTCCAACAAATTGGGAATCTCACTAGAGAGATTCACAGCAAGCGCTGCCCCCAGAGGAGGCCCATGCAAGCTTCATGCTCTTCACCAAGTGCTCACACGACCATGATAGTATTCGGTACTGAAATGTTAAAAATTGTTCCGTCACCTTCAGTGGATGCCTAATATATCTGCACAAAGATGGATCCACTGATAGACGCAGCTTTCAAACACTCTCGTGTGTTTCTGTGTGAGCACTTGGTGAAGAGCATAAAGCAATGAGCATGAGGCCAATCACAGACGTATCTGTTGAGCACATTAAAAAAATGACCAATCAGAACTGTTTAAGAATCATGTGGCGTATCATTTTCACATGTTTTTAAGCCTTGCCACTTGCCAATTTAAACGTTCAAACACAAGACTCGGAAAAGTTCAACTGAGTAGCTGGTTACTCACACACTGTGTTCGCACACTGATAGCCGCATCTCACAGACTGCAACAATGAACCAAGCTCTCCTTTATGAAGTTCTCCTCGAAGTTCGTCCTGCACCTGAACGAACAAATACAAATCGCAGGTGTTTAAACAAACAGAAAAGGATGTGAAAGAGCCAAATTCAGCACCCCCTATGTTCTGGCACAAAATTTGCCTCTTTTTGCACTTGTACAAACAAATACATACAAAATGTGTAAAAATACCCATCTTGGAAAGTATGTTAGAAAAAACTGTCAGTTATCAATCAATCACCTTTATTTATATAGTGCTTTAAGCAAAATACATTGTGTCAAAGCACTGAACAACATTCATTTGGAAAACAAATGAAACAAAGTCTCAATAATGCAAAATGATAGTTAAAGGCAGTTCATCATTGAATTCAGTTATGTCATATCTGTTCAGTTTAAATAGTGCCTGTGCATTTATTTGCAATCAAGTCAATGATATCGCTGTAGATGAAGTGACCCCAACTAAGCAAGCCAGAGGCGGCAAGGAACCAAAACTCCATCGGTGACAGAATGGAGAAAAAAACCTTGGGAGGAACCAGGCTCAGTAGGGGGGCCAGTTCTCCTCTGACCAGACGAAACCAGTAGTTAAATTCCAGGCTGCAGCAAAGTCAGATTGTGCAGAAGAATCATCTGTTTCCTGTGGTCTTGTCCTGGTGGTCCTCTGAGATGAGATCTTTACAGGGGATCTGTATCTGGGGCTCTGTATCTGGGGCTCTAGTTGTCCTGGTCTCCGCTGTCTTTCAGGGCAGTAGAGGTCCTTTCTAGGTGCTGATCCACCATCATGTCTGGATACGTACTGGATCCGGGCGACTGCAGTGACCCTCTGATCTGGACACAGACTGGATCTGGTGGCCACGGTGACCTCGGAACAAGAGAGAAACAGACAAATATTAGCATAGATGCCATTCTTCTAATGATGTAGCAAGTACATAGGGTGTTATGTGAAGTGTTTCCAGTTCCGGTTTACCTAATTAATGCAGCCTAAAAATCCTTTAACGGATTTGGATATTAAAAGCATATTAGTATGTTATGTGTAAGCCAGGTTAAAGAGATGGGTCTTTAATCTAGATTTAAACTGCAAGAGTGTGTCTGCCTCCCAAACAATGTTAGGTAGGTTATTCCAGAATTTAGGCGCCAAATAGGAAAAGGATCTGCCGCCCGCAGTTGATTTTGATATTCTAGGTATTATCAAATTGCCTGAGTTTTGAGAACGTAGCGGACGTAGAGGAGTATAATGTAAAAGGAGCTCATTCAAATACTGAGGTGCTAAACCATTCAGGGCTTTATAAGTAATAAGCAATATTTTAAAATCTATACGATGTTTGATAGGGAGCCAGCGCAGCGATGACAGGACCGGGCTAATATGGTCATACTTCCTGGTTCTAGTAAGAACTCTTGCTGCTGCATTTTGGACTAGCTGTAGTTTGTTTACTAAGTGTGCAGAACAACCACCCAATAAAGCATTACAATAATCTAACCTTGAGGTCATAAATGCATGGATTAACATTTCTGCATTTGACATTGAGAGCATAGGCCGTAATTTAGATATATTTTTGAGATGGAAAAATGCAGTTTTACAAATGCTAGAAACGTGGCTTTCTAAGGAAAGATTGCGATCAAATAGCACACCTAGGTTCCTAACTGATGACGAAGAATTGACAGAGCAACCATCAAGTCTTAGACAGTTTTCTAGGTTATTACAAGCAGAGTTTTTAGGTCCTATAATTAACACCTCTGTTTTTTTCTGAATTTAGCAGTAAGAAATTACTCGTCATCCAATTTTTTATATCGACTATGCATTCCATTAGTTTTTCAAATTGGTGTGTTTCACCGGGCCACGAAGAAATATAGAGCTGAGTATCATCAGCATAACAGTGAAAGCTAACACCATGTTTCCTGATGATATCTCCCAAGGGTAACATATAAAGCGTGAAGAGTAGCGGCCCTAGTACTGAGCCTTGAGGTACTCCATACTGCACTTGTGATCGATATGATACATCTTCATTCACTGCTACGAACTGATGGCGGTTATATAAGTACGATTTAAACCATGCTAAAGCACTTCCACTGATGCCAACAAAGTGTTCAAGTCTATGCAAAAAGAATGCTGTGGTCAATTGTGTCAAATGCAGCACTAAGATCCAACAAAACTAATAGAGAGATACACCCACGATCAGATGATAAGAACAGATCATTTGTAATGTCTTGTTATGTCTTAAGTGAACGTAAACAGTTGAGAAAACCAAATCAGATGTCTATTATAATGATTGCATTCATTATCTCTTAAAGTGACCACACCTAATTTAGTTACTAGCTGCTGTAATGTTAATATAAGAAAATGAAAGAAAGAAAAAAATCATTCACTGCTCTTGACTGAGCAAAATCGGAGCGGAGCTGCTTTCTGACAACATCTCCAGGACACTTCGCTCCATGTGACTAGTAAGTCAATTGTCAAATAACCATTATGATGAGTTTTGTTCCACCCGCTTAAATGATAAAAGTACTTGCACTGTAAAAACTATTAAGACTGTGTCTGTTCCCCGAATAGTGAGGTCAAAATATAAATATAATGTAGGATCTAGAAAAAATCTTATCGCAATTAAACCAGAAAAATGTAAAGTAAATGAACAAAAACAATTTTTAAAGTTTGGGCTCATAAATATTAGATCACTCACACCAAAAGCAGTTATTGTAAATGAAATTATCACAGATAATAGTTTTGATGTACTCTGCTTGACTGAAACCTGGCTAAAACCAAATGATTATTTTGGTCTAAATGAGTCTACTCCACCAAACTACTGTTATAAGCATGAGCCTCGTCAGAATGGTCGTGGCAGAGGTGTTGCAACAATATAGTGATATTCTCAATGTTACCCAGAAAACAGGATACAGGTTTAACTCTTTTGAAATACTTCTGCTAAATGTTACACTGTCAGACATGCAAAAGAAATCTAATGTATCTCTTGCTCTGGCTACTGTGTATAGACCACCAGGGCCGTATACAGAATTCCTAAAAGAATTTGCAGATTTCCTCTCAGACCTTCTAGTTACAGTTGATAAGGTGCTAATCATGGGAGATTTTAAAGAGCCACACAGATGGGAAATCAAAAATTACCTGTATTACAGTGTATGATGTAGCTGTCCATCAGTGTAAATTAATCCAAAAAGTACACGATTTATAAAGTTATTGGCTTCTAAAGTAAGGAGTCGACTCTGAATCGCTGAAACGAGTCGTTATAGATTTCAAATCTTTTGCCCATCTCTATGTACGTCACTAGGAACACTTTGCATAATAATCTCCGCCTACCGTCTTGGGAGAAACGGAACTCTGACCTGCCCCCCCCCCCCCCCACACACACACACACAGACGCTCTGGTTGGTGTGATAGCATCATGTCGAGGAGACAGTGTGTTTTTAATTGTAAAGGCAAGTTTGTTTTATTTTCACTGCCAAAGAATGAAGATGAGAAAACCAATGGCTAAAATTAATTTTCACCACAATACCAGAGCAGTACAACAAATCCCTTTTGTTGTGTTCACAACATTTCACTGATGACTGCTTTTCTAATCTCGGTGAGTACAGCTGGATTTTCAAAGCGTTTGGCCATAAAAGATGGTTCATTACAAACTTTATTTAGAACAACAAGCATCTCCGAATCACAACGCGAAGTATGTGTCTGTTTTCTCCCGAGCGTCTTATCAGTATGTGTGCTGTCTGCAACCTGATCGTCATATACAAACACGTCATTAAAATGAAGTGTAACTCCGTGAATACTCAACGAAGAGACATGAGAGAGATATCTATAGAAAGCTTGACATGTCTACTTTAAAACTAAACAAGTGCTGCCTGGGATAAAGTAATCCATATGAAAACAACGCTATGTCTGTTTTTCATGTCTCCCTTCGTTATCTAATGTGACCATGCCCCCGCCCTGAACGCGCTATTCAGATTCAAACTGAAGCGCGCGGCTTGAATACACACACACAGAAGAAAAAGCAGCGAGACTGTTCAAGTTTTTTATTTTACTGTTTGCTTCGCGGTGAGAGGAATAAGACATAATTCACCCCAAACAGATGCTAACGCATAGTTTACCGTGGAGGTGTGTGCGGAACAACCAATCAAACCTAAATATGTTAGTTGACCAATCAGAACACAGTATGCTACCGAAAGGTGGGGTTTAAGGAAACTGAATCTTTTGAACAGCTTAGCGCGAACCGTTTGGGGATCTCTGAGAATTGAGGTAATTTTAAAATGATATTTTGACAAAATAACAATGTTTTTTAACCTTGGATGGATTTAAACCTAATGTACAGGACTTATAAACAGTGATAGGAAGCTTAGAATTTTCATCTTACTGGCTCTTTAATATTCATGTTGATAATGCAAATGATGCATTAGGACTTGCGTTTACTGACCTAATAAACTCTTTTCGAGTCAAGCAAAATGTCACCGGGCCCACTCATCATTTTAATCATACACTATTATTAATATCGCATGGAATCGATCTTACTGCTATAGATATTGTACCTCAAAGTGATGATATTACAGACCATTTCCTTGTATCGTGCATGCTGCGTATAACTGATATTAACTATATGTCTCAGCGATACCATCTGGGCAGAACTATTGTTCCAGCCACCAAAGAAATATTCGCAAATAACTTGCCTGATCTATCTCAACTGCTATTTGTACCCAAAAATACACATGAATTAGACGAAATTACTGACAACATGAGCACTATTTTCTCTAATACATTAGAAGCTGTTGCCCCCCATCAAATTGAAAAAGGTTAGAGAAAAACGTACTGTACCATGGTATAACAGTAATACTCACTCTCTCAAGAAAGTAACTCGTAGTCTTGAACGCAAATGGAGAAAAACTAACTTAGAAGTTTTTAGAATTGCATGGAAAAACAGTATGTCCAGCTATAGACAGGCTCTAAAAACTGCTAGGGCAGAGCATATACACAAACTCATTGAAAATAACCGAAACAATCCAAGGTTTTTATTTAGCACAGTGGCTAAGTTAACAAATTACCAGATGCCACCTGATTCAAATATTCCACCAACGTTAAATAGTAATGACTTTATGAATTTCTTCACTGATAAAATAGATAACATTAGAAATACAATAGCGAATGTAGATTCTACAGCGTCTAACACTTCAGTTTCATCCATCGCACCCAAAGATAAACTGCAGTGCTTTACAAATATAGGACAGGAAGAGCTAAATAAACGTATCACTGTATCTAAACCAACAACATGTTTATTAGATCCTGTACCCACTAAATTACTGAAAGAGCTGTTACCTGTAGCCGAAGAACCACTTCTCAATATTATTAACTCGTCGTTATCTTTAGGTCACATCCCAAAACCATTCAAGCTGGCGGTTATCAAGCCTCTTATTAAGAAACCAAAACTAGATCCTAGTGTACTGGCAAATTATAGGCCTATTTCAAATCTTCCATTTATGTCTAAAATTTTAGAAAAAGTTGTGTCTGCTCAATTGAGCACCTTCCTGCATAAAAATGATCTGTATGAAGAATTTCAGTCAGGTTTTAGGCCCCACCATAGCACAGAAACTGCACTTGTTAAAATTACAAATGACCTGCTCCTTGCGTCAGATCAAGGCTGCATCTCATTTCTAGTCTTACTTGATCTTAGTGCTGCGTTCGACACCATAGATCATGACATACTCATAGATCGATTACAAAACTATACAGGTATTCAAAGGCAGGCTCTAAGATGGTTTAGATCCTACCTGTCCGATCGCTACCATTTTGTTTACTTAAATGGGGTGTCATCTCATTTATCACCAGTAAAATATGGAGTGCCACAAGGATCCGTCCTAGGCCCCCTTCTATTTTCAATATACATGTTCCCCCTTGGTAATATTATTAGAAAATACGGAATTAGCTTCCACTGTTATGCTGATGATACTCAGCTATATATCTCAACAAGACCAGATGAAACTTCCCAATTATCTAAGCTAGCTAACTAGCTAAACGAGTGTGTTAAAAATGTAAAAGATTGGATGACAAATAATTTTCTCCAATTAAATTCGGATAAGACAGAGATATTAATTATTGGACCAAAAAACACTACACAGAATATTGTAGATTACAATCTGCAACTAGACGGATGTACTGTTACTTCCTCTACAGTCAGAAATCTGGGTGTTATATTAGACAGCAACTTGTCTTTTGAAAATCATATTTCCAATGTTACAAAAACTGCATTCTTCCATCTTAGAAACATTGCCAAGCTACGAAACATGTTATCTGTTTCTGATGCAGAAAAGCTAGTTCATGCATTTATGACCTCTAGACTGGACTATTGTAATGCACTTCTAGGTGGTTGTCCTGCTTCGTCAATAAACAAGCTACAGGTAGTCCAAAATGCAGCAGCTAGAGTCCTTACGAGGTCAATCAAAATATGATCATATTACCCCAATTTTACAGTCTCTGCACTGGCTACCTATTAAGTTCCGTATCAGTTACAAATTATAATTACTTACCTATAAGGCCCTAAATGGTTTAGCTCCTGCATACCTAACTAGCCTTCTACCACGCTACAACCCATCACGCACCCTAAGGTCATGAAACGCTGGACTTTTGGTAGTTCCTAGGATAGCAAAGTCCACTAAAGGAGGTAGAGCTTTCTCACATTTGGCTCCCAAACTCTGGAATAGCCTTCCTGATAATGTTCGGGGTTCAGACACACTCTCTCTGTTTAAATCTAGATTAAAAACACATCTCTTTCGCCAAGCATACGAATAATGTATCTTTTAAATTGTGAGTGTAGTTCCATCTGATCAAATGTGCATTTTTTTATTCATTAGCTTGGGTTAAACAAATTTTACTTTGTTGGATCAGAAGCTATGCTAATGATGTCTCTATTTTGTTTCTATGTTTTGCCACGGGATTTATATCCCGTGGTAACTAGGATTTACACAAGGTCCAGTCTGGATCCAGAACACCTGAGAATAGATGATGCTGACCCTCAGAGGACCCCAGATGATGCTAACCTTGAATCAACAAACAGAACTAACAATTATTGCTAAATGTGTGACTGCATCATATAATAACTATTAATTACTAATATTGATAGTTCATCGTCTAGTTGACTACGTCTTGTATTATTATTATTATTTATTTTTTCTAAAATCCTGTCAAACGTTCACAAACTACTAGCTACTACTAAAAATTGTAGAAACATAATTTTCTGTAAAGTTGCTTTGTAACGATTTGTATTGTAAAAAGCGCTATACAAATAAACTTGAATTGAATTTAATTGAATTACTTAAAAATAATTAATGCACAGTCAAACCAACAATTATTCAGACACCCGATATAATTTATATATATATATATATATATATATATATATATATATATATATATATATATATATATATATATATATATATATGTTTTTTTATTATTATTATTAGTAGGTGCAGGATACTATAAATTATAAAAGTTCATTCAGTAATTCAACTCAAATTGTGAAACTTGTGTATTAAATACATTCAGTGCACACAGACTGAAGTAGTTGAAGTCTTAGGTTCTTTGGTCTTCTGGAAATTATGTTCATTTGCTGTACATGTACTGTACTCAATACCATGGTCATTTAACCAACTTTTGGTTCTTTTGGCAGTGTGGGCAGGTGCCAAATCCTGCTGGAAAATGAAATCAGCATCTTCAAAAAGTTGGCCAGCAGAAGGAAGCATGAAGTGCTCCAAGGTTTCTTGGTAAATGGGTGCAGTGATTTTGGTTTTCAAAAACACAATTGACCAGCACCAGCAGATGACATTGCACCCCAAATCATCACAGACTGTGGAAACTGAACACTAGACTTCACGCAACTTGGGCTATGAGCTTCTCCACCATTCATCCAGGCTACGGTTCTCTCAGTTGGTTGTGCATCTTTATCTTCCACACTATTTCCTTCCACTCAGCTTTCTGTTGCTTGGATATAGCACTCTGTGAACAGCCAGCTTCTTGTGAAGGGTGTCAATGACTGTCTTTTGGACAACTGTCAGATCAACAGTCTTCCCAATGATTGTGTAGCATAGTGAACCAAACTTAAAAAACCATTTTGCAGATGTTTTGAGTTTATTAGCTGATTGGCATGTCACCATATTCTAATTTGTTGAGATTGGTGGGTTTTTGTTAAATGTGAGCCAAAATCATGACAATTAAAAAGAACCAAAGACAAAGGCTACATCCACACGAAGCTGGAGCTTACCCCAATCTGATATTTTTTCTTTTTTTTTTTTTTGCTCTCGTCTCAAGAAATATCCTTGTCCACACAATCCCCAAAACGATATAGTATACATGCCAGACCACCATGTGGCACTGTAATTCTGACACAGAGATACACTAAAAACGAAGAAGGAGACATGGACTAGGTGCATAAACCTTGCGCGTGGTACACAAACGAACATGAAACAATACATGTATGCATATGTTAGTTAATAAAAAGACAATTGTTCAGTGTGTGTTCATGTCTTTGTTGCTGTTAGGTGACGTAGAGGTGTCTGACTAAGGGCAAGACGTGGGCTGATGACCCGTTTCAGAAAATATCCGGATTCGCTGTCCACACGAAAACCCAAAGACGGCGTTTTCAGATTTATCCACCCTGGGACACGGTTTACAAAAAAAATTGCTGGTTTCACCTTCCGAAAATGCCAGATCCATGTGGACGAGAATGCCTATCCGATAAAAAATGTGTGCATATTCACAGAAATGCATCTCCATGTGGACGAGGCCTTAAACTACTTCAGTCTGTGTGCACTGAATTTAATGCACGAGTTTCACAATAAGTTGAATTACTGAAATAAATGAACTTTTCCACGACATTAAAATTTATTGACATGCACCTGAATGTGCGTGAGTATAGCAAAATAAAGTGAACTGTGACATATTCCTTACCTTATTTTTTCAGAACCGTTCCAGTATGATACCAAAAATTCTGAGTATCTGCCAATATAATTCCAATTCGATACCAACACAGTTTTTTTTTTAAACAATGTTGAATTTCTGTACTTCTCTTTGTTGACCTGATAGCCACTCAACACAATCTACTACCTATAAACAACTTAATTTCAATGAAAAATAACACATTAAAAGATAGATTTTAGATATATATAATACTATTTTAAACTAGGATAGTGGATAATTCAGCAGCAAAAGATACTATAGATTGTAGAAAAATCACTGGCGCACAATCATTTAATAAAATCTAGTGAAATATTTTATATAGAAATAAAAGTAAATAAGTGTTACACATTGCTCTTTGTACTGTAAAATGCATTCATGAAAAAACGAGTATATACATCTATACAGAAATGTAAAAGACGTTTATTTTGAATGTATAGCATGGTAATAAAGGCATCAACATATGATAGATACAGTAGGACAGAACAGGAAAGACTATTAATAATCTTTGATTATGCAGAAAAGTATTATAATACCAAAGGCGCCCATATAGTGTGGCAAAGAGCACTTATGTGCATCCCGTGAACAGTCACATGCTGCTCTGCTCGTGTTTATCTTCAGTTTTATCTTCACAGCAGTTCTACCAGAAAGACTTGGGAGATAAAATGTACGAAGCATACATTTATTGACCTCTCAGCAAGCACAATTATAAATTTCTTTGGCGGAAGGTCCCATCCATGGTTCGTAATCTGAGGGTAGCGAATCTGCATTTCCTGCTTGAAGACGAAGGCAGGGGCGCAGCCGACCCCCAAAATTAAGTGGATTATGAGACCTCCAGACGGGGCCAGCCTTCTCCCCAAAATAAGTAGATGAAAGTATACCCACCAGTTGTGAATCCTAAGGTTCCTGAAAAATATAAAGGGAGTTAACATGATCAGTATGATGATGTTAGATTAAACCTCTTATAAAGTTTTTATAGAAATAGCCGCAATAGGCCAGACACAGACAGCCACAATGGGCCAACACAGACCGGCATCGATAGACCGTACATAAATAGCCATGATAGGCAGACACAGACAGCCACGATAGGCAGACACAGACAGGCCTCAATAGACCAACAGAAATAGCCACGATAGGCCAGACACAGACAGCCACGATAGGCAGACACGGACACGCCTCAATAGACCAACAGAAATAGCCACGATAGGCCAGACACAGACAGGCCTTGATAGACCGTACAGAAAAATAGCCATGATGGCCAGACACAGACAGCCTCGATAGACCGTACAGAAAAATAGCCATGATGGCCAGACACAGACAGCCACAATGGGCCAACACAGACCGGCATCGATAGACCGTACATAAATAGCCATGATAGGCAGACACAGACAGCCACGATAGGCAGACACAGACAGGCCTCAATAGACCAACAGAAATAGCCACGATAGGCCAGACACAGACAGCCACAATGGGCCAACACAGACCGGCATCGATAGACCGTACATAAATAGCCATGATAGGCAGACACAGACAGCCACGATAGGCAGACACAGACAGGCCTCAATAGACCAACAGAAATAGCCACGATAGGCCAGACACAGACAGCCACGATAGGCAGACACGGACACGCCTCAATAGACCAACAGAAATAGCCACGATAGGCCAGACACAGACAGGCCTTGATAGACCGTACAGAAAAATAGCCATGATGGCCAGACACAGACAGCCTCGATAGACCGTACAGAAAAATAGCCATGATGGCCAGACACAGATAGGCCTCGATAGACCGTACAGAAAAAAACACGATAGGCAGACACAGGACAGCCCTTGATAGACTGTACAGAAAAATAGCCATGATAGCCAGACACGGACAGGCCTCGATAGACCGTACAGAAATGGCCACGATAGGCCAGACGCAGACAGCCACAATAGGCAGACATGGACAGGCCTTGATAGACCGTACAGAAATAGCCACGATAGGCCAGACACAGACAGTCCTCGAAAGACCATACAGATATAGTAACACCACCACCAGTAATTGCATGAATTTACCTGATTAGTTACAGGAGAGCTTGCGGAGCGTCGAGAATGGTTTTTGAATCAGGTCTGATGTATGATTCAAATGCTGAGGAAGACCATCTGCCCATGATCTTAATAGCTGATGTAGAGATCCCTCGTTCAGCTGCTGAAGTAGCTGCCCCAATTCTGAATGAATGGCCAGTATAGAGAGAGGGGGGTAGACTGCAGCTTTTGAGAATAGTGGTGAAGTGAGTTCTAAAACAGGCCTTGGAAAGGGGTGCTCCGTTAGGTAAAATAGAGAGTGGTGCGTTTTTAGAAGTTCTAGGTGGGATTTTAAGATATTTCACCATGCAGAGAAGGGACATAATTTATTATTGATTTTAGAATTTGTTAAGGTGACACCAGAAACTTGCACATCGGTTTTTGAGTGCTTGAGGAAGAGTGTGAAGAATTTAGGTCCGAATCATAGATCTGAAAGGAAATGCCGCGAGCAGGATCAAATTGATTAATTTTGAAAACACTGCCTCGATAAGAATATTGAGGGACTTAGAAAGAAGGCCATAGCAGATGGAAGTAATTAATTTTTTGCAATATGGGCAGGGTAATAGGCAGATGTTTGTCTTTAATTTTGTTGGAAGATTTAGCTAACCCCTCAAGTAGTAATAGAACTGAATATTCAGAAAAGGCTTTGAAAATTAGGATTAGCATAGATTTAAATGCTGGCAAGGAGTCTGCAAAGAGAAATTTTAAGATTGTGATTTTTTTTTTTTTTTATTACAGGCGAGAAAGGAGCAAACGGTCTAAATTAGAATAGGAAACACAGAAATTTGGAAGGAAAAACATTAGAAAGCGGACCATGCAGACGTGTAGGCTTGATTGTAGGGGGAGCAACGCCTTAGAAATGTGATTACTAGCTGACGTAAGCAGGTCGTTTAGTATTATGTCTGCTAACGGAGGGCAGATTGAAGAATCCGGGTTGGCTGAGGGGCACAGGTGTCTGAAAGTCTAAAGTGTAAAGTCAAGGCCGCAACAGCCGAGTAAAGAGAACGAATGAACCAACACCAGTAGATGCGCGAAATAAACAAGCCTTGATTGTAGCTTAACCCCTTAACTGTCACCCCCCCCAATTTATTTTTTTTGTTGTTTTTTTTTTAGGCATTAAAGTGCACTATCCAAACTAAATTGCTGTAATTTATGAACACTTTGGAATATAAACAAGGGTTGGTCTCTTTTAAACGAAGAAAATTAGCAGATGTTGGCAAAAGTGGAATTTTTTTTCTTCAAAAAGTTGAAGTATCAAAAGTTATAAAAGTTTAAAGTCAGCATGAATTGAATTGACTTAAGCTTACTAGCACACATTGCTAATCTTGATGTAAACAATTAAACATTGTTTGTCTTCATAATCTTTATCGAAATCTGAACATTTCCACTCTGAAATGCATAATTTTTAACGTCAGTTTGACAGCATGAGCAGAACCTCCTTAACAAACCCCTCCAGCCGTTAGTTTGCTATGAGTGAGACGGAGACCAGGAGCGCAAACAAACCATGCCTGCTAATTAATATCCGGTTTAAACTGGAGATATGTCACTACTCTGAAATAAGGTCAGCAGCAACTTCTTGTCACGTTAACTTTAAGATGCCTGCTGAGCATGGAGTCGAATCTTACCTACGACTCAAATGAAAGGGTCCATATACGCATCAGCTTGGTAGATCCAGTGTTCATAATAGCGCTAGTCCAAGAGTAAGCCATGTAAAGATGAGGTGAGAGCAGCGGTTCCCTGCATCTGCAACCATAGAATCCCATTCGAGTATGAAGCATTTCAGGAATAGACGCAAATGAACAATGAATAAACAAAGATTAAAGCATAGGATTAAAACAATGAATCTTAAGTGTGCTAGACAAAGCATATTTTTAACAAATGCGAACAATCTTTATCAGTATAAAAGAGTGTAGCGTTTATTACGAGCCTTAAAGTGCCTCATTACGAAGGAGTTATTTAGAACATTGCATGCACTATGATCAACATCTTAATTATGCTGTGCAAGTCTGCTAGATAAACAAGCACAAAACGCCCAGTGCTTCATTTGAACGTGTGAGTATAAATCCTTGCAGAGAATAAAATTAATGCCCAGGCGCCACAAGTGCATAGAACAAAATGATACTTATGCTGTAGACTGATGAAGAAATGGCGAGATGCCGAAAGAGAACGGCAGCCTTGATTCTGTAGGGTTGCTATTTCTGTCCGGGGTTTGAGGTGACCCCAATAGTGTCATATATAGCCCCTAGAATGTGAATTCTACCGATAAATCCTTTTTGAATGAGATTGGGCTATTTTTAAGTAGTAACTGGCGGTTTTGAGAAAATCTGGCAACCCTGGAAAGCACACGGAACTCCGCCAATGTTTCACATCCTCTGCCGAGAAAAGCTTGTATATCATCCAACACGAACGACTGCAGATAATCACTGTGACACGGAGCTAAGCCAACGATCCTATGTGCATCTTAGAGGAACGTCAAACTCTAGATAGTTTGCGGGACACGAACTTAACTATAGCAAGTAAATGAATAAACGCAACAGTTTGAGCAAGGAACAATCGCGTCAGAATCTGCGGTTGTTGTCGCATCAGCATCTGCCATGTCGTCACGTCGGCATCAAAACATGTGTAAGTATGACCTTTTATACAGGAGTATAAAGACGTGATTGGATAATGATGAAGGTAATTAGTGACGAAGTGATTGAGTCTTCCTGGCAGAACTTAGGCTAAAGCTTCCATTTCAGTCAGTGTACTGTTTGTGTAAATTAATTACTCCGGGATATTGGTTAATTTCGACTCAGAGAGTGTCACTCACGTTAAAAAAGTGAATAATTTAAGTAATTTGTGGATTAATGATTACTGGAAACTAGAAAACTTGTTCAAACAATTCAGTCCGATTTGGTGAACTGATTCAACCGGTTCACTAAGAAGAACCGGTTAAATCGAACAATTCGTTCACGAAACTGACATCGCTAGAACAAAGGGAAGAGATATTTATTTATTTATTTAACCAGGAAATAAGACTCATTAAAGATTAAAATCTCTTTTACGGGAGTGTTCTGGCCAAGATAAGCAGCTGAGTTTACATAGACAATTTTACATTGAAGTTACAACACACAAACATAAACAAACATGCATCTATTTACAAACATTTACACACCATATTGAATGTAGTGTATTAAATCTGTGCATTAGTTTTAAACATCAGTTACTGTCCGGTCTTGAAGGGAGTTTCATTGTTTAGACTGTAGTAACCCAATGCAGTTTGATTGCTGAATGGAGGATGACAGAAAGCTACAGTGGAAAGAAGAGTTTATGTGAACTGAATTTAATGACTTCAGTATTATTCTGTACCTCACATTGGACTATGGATTAGCTTCAGAAAACTTGAAATATGTGCACGAAAACATTTTGGTGCTTTATAATGTTTTTGTGCATTTTGTGAGGCTCAACAATAACAGATTGATCTGCAGAAAATGCCAGTATCGGATCCGATACTGATATCGATCCTGGGTATTGGATCAAAGCATCCATAATTACATCTGTTTATTGTACAAAGTTATTGTATTATGCTGGCTTCAGCTTCATGTAGGGAAGCAAGCGCCGGCAGAGGTGCCAGAAGTATGGCGATGCATTCGTAACCTTGGGACATTCCTCTTCAGGAACTCGAGCTGCGTCGAGCGCTTTGGGGAACGATGTGCCCAAGCTGCCAGACTTCGAAATTCCTGCCTAGTGTGTATCCGAAGAGCACAGCTGGGGCGAGAGAACAGAAGAGTCAGGAGTGGTTTGTATATCTAGATTGTGAAATCTGACAAATGTAGAGGGCGTGGACCATCCCGCAGCGTTGCAGATGTCCAAGAGGGACACACCTATTGAAAAGGCCTTAGAGGTCGCCATACCCCGAGTAGAGTGAGCTTTGACTCCCAAAGGAGGGGGAAGACTAGAGGACTCATATGATATATTGATAGCCTCGACTATCCAATGACTTCGGGTCTGCTTAGAGGCAGGGAAACCCTTTTTAGGAGGACCATAGCAAACAAGCGATTGGTCTAATTTTCTCCACAGGGCAGCTCTGTGGACGTATGCGTCCAGCGCTCGAACTGGACACATACAATTGAGCTTTTCCTGGTCTGGCTCCCGAAAGGGAAGAGGTCAGAAGGCCTGCAGTACTATGGGTTGTGGCGTAACAGAGGGAACTTTAGGGTCATAACCCGCTTGAGGTTATAAGAATGCTTTGGCCATACTAGGGGCAAAGTCTAGGTAGGTAGGGCCACCGAGAGGGTCTGAAGATCTCCAACTCTCTTTAGAGAGGTGATGGCCAGTAACAGGGCAGTCTTAAAGGGGGGGTGAAATGCTATTTCATGCATACTGAGTTTTTTACTCTGTTAAAGAGTTGGATTCCCATGCTAAACATGGACAAAGTTTCAAAAATTAAGTTGTACGTTTGAAGGAGTATTTTTGTTCCAAAAAAACCTCTTCCGGTTTGTCACAAGTTTCGGAAAGTTTTTTTCGACTATGGCTCTGTGTGAAGTTAGATGGAGCGGAATTTCCTTATATGGGTCCTAAGGCACTTCTGCCGGAAGAGCGCGCGCTCCCGTATAGCAGAGCACTGACAGGCTGAGCACAGGCATTCACATTCGCGGCATTCGCGAGAGCGTCGTGAAAAGTCACAAAAGAAGTGTGTTTTTGGTTGCCAGGGCAAGACAACCCTGCACAGATTACCAAAAGAGAAACAGCATTAAGGGACCAGTGGATGGAGTTTATTTTTACAGAGCATTAACGGAGTTGTGCAAGTGTTTTTGTTTGTTCCCTGCATTTCGAAGTTGCTTGTTTTAAAAACAAGGCCCAGTCTGACGCCGGATTTGCACATTGTTTATTTCTTAAGGATAATGCAGTCCCAACGAAAAAGGGTCACAATCGTGTGTTGGAACCACATGCGGTGAGTAAAACTGCTTCAAATATCTCTGTGTTGTTAACTTAGCTATCAGCGCATAAGCACATCAAGTAAACAACATGCGATGTCATCAAACTGCACTTTCCACATGTACAGCTTAAAAAAAAAAAAAAAACATAAAGTGGAACTTAGTCATTTTCCAAAACCGCTAAGCAAATATATACAGTTTCAGTACATACCACATAGAGACGCCTTTGCTGATGCTGCTCTTGTTAAATTTCAGCCTCTGGATGTGTGTCACAGCTTCCAAACGCTCTCAACGCAAAAGCCTACTGGCGCTCGTGGTTCTTTAGCTCCGCCCACACTTCACGCCTCTAGGCGCTCGTGTTTTTCCGGGTAAAATCGGTACAGACTATCTTTCTCTTATAAATATAATAAAAATAAGGATTTTTTTGAGTTATGAAGGACGCAGTACTACTCTATAGGTACTCAAGATTAACAGAATATTGAGTGAAAACGAGCATTTCACCCTTTAAGAGTCAGATGTCTATCTGAGATATCATGTATTGGCTCAAATGGAGCTTTACAGATAGCCTCTAAAACCACACCCAAGTCCCAGGGGGGAACACAGGACCGTACTGGAGGCCTCAGCCTCAGCGCACTGTGGAATAAATGTGTAACTAGGGGGTGTCTACAGCAATGGCCGCCACGTACACCTTTAAGGTGGAGTGGGTTAACCCAATAGAGAGCCTAGCTTGGAAAAACTGAAAAACTGTACCAACTGTGGAAGACTTTCCACCTCAGGGCATACCGTTTCCTTGTAGAGGGAGCTCTGGATTGGAGGAGGGTCTCCACAACCTCGGTTGAGAGACCGAATTCTATGAACTCTGCCCCCTCAGGGGCCACACCCACAGTTTCCACAACTCCGGGCGAGGGTGAATTATCTTGCCCTGCACCTGACAGAGTAGATCTGTCCTGATCAGAATCTCCCACGGAGAGCCGTTGAGGAGAGAAATCAGATCTGCGAACCATACTCGGCCCGGCCAGAACGGGGCCACTAACAACAGAAGGACCCCGTCCTGGCGTACTCTTGCCAGAACTCCCAGGAGCAGAGCGATGGGGGAAATGCGTACAGACGAAGCCTCGGCCAGGTCTGTACCATAGCGTCCAGAACCAGAGGAGCTGGATGAACTAGAGAGAACCAGAGGGGACATTGTGACAAAGAGGTCAATCTGGGCTATGCCAAACAATTTCCATATCTGCTTCACCACCTCTGGGTGAAGCCTCCATTCCCCTGGCCTTGTCCCGTCTTGACAGTATGTCTGCTCCCACATTCAATCTCCCAGGAATATACACTTCTCTGAGCGAGAGGAGTTTGCCCTGGGACCACAGAAGGATGTGGTGTGCCAGCTTGTACAAGGGGCGCAAACGCAGACCCCCCTGGTGATTGATATAAGAGACCACCGATGTGTTGTCGGTATGCACCAACACATGGTGATCCCTTAGGTCTGGGAGGAAGTGTTTTATTGCTCGATACACTGCTAGCATCTCTACACAATTGATGTGCCATGTCAGATGGTGACCGCTCCACAGAACGCAGGCAAGGTGGCCACTTATAACCGCACCCCAACCGGTGAGGGACTCGTCTGTCACTAGCCTTACACGGCAACAAAGAGCTTCCAGCACCGGGCCCTGATTAAAGAACCAAGGTCTCTTCCACATGTCTAAGGCACAAAGGCATCGACGCATGACCTTGATAGTTCAAAGTGGATTACCCCTTGGGAAAAAACACTTGGACTCGAGCCACCACTGTAAGGGTCTCATGTACAGTAGGCCAAAAGGTATCACATTGGACGCAGCTGCCATCAGACCTAACAATCTCTAAAACTGTTTGACAGTGAGTAACTGGTCTTCTTTGACTCTCTCGTCTGACGTGAGGATTGACTCGATCCGAGACAGATGTGCCTGCATCGTGGTTTACTTCCTCTTCCATCACCAGAGCCTGCTGGGGGCCGACTATTGTTGGTGTAACCCCATTGAATATCGGCGGTGGAAAGCCAAACTGAATGCAGTAGTCTTTTTCTACCATACACAGGACCCACTGAGATACATTTGGCAGTAGTTTCCACGCTGCTAAATAATCTACTAAGGAAATCAGTCTCTCGAGACTGACCTCTGGTGTAAGAGGCCCCTGAAGGGGCAGCGAGCGTCCCAGCTCCGCTACACTCATGGGCGGTAATAACTGCTCACTGAAAGCCGCTGCACCCTGAAACTCTGGCGGGGTTTGGCAGACCGACCTCTCGAGGGCACTGAGGTGAGACGGAGACTGTATACTGAGGAGGACCGTGCTCTACTCCAGTAGGGGCTGCCCTCTGTAAACCTAAGCCTCTGGCATCAGGATTTCTTTGACGTGGACTTCCTGGCCTTCATGATTGCCAGAACTCAGAGCATCGCTGAGGCCCTCGGTCCCGACATGGGGGAGCACAAGCGACTGCCAAAGTATGGAGGCATGCCCCAGCCTGACCTTCTGCCACATAACCTTTGCCCACCAGCGTAGATGTCATTTTAAGTGGCTTAGTAAGCAACGCCGGAGCCTTTAGAGACAATGTCAATCCGGGCGACAGATAACCCGCGAGCATCTGTTCGACCCGTGGCATCACTCTATAACCCCGCTCTCCCAGCCCCATAACATTGCCATAATATAGTGAATCTGGGTCGAAGAGGAGGGTTGCAATACAGTTCCTTTGCTCCTTATTTTCGTAGCATCAAATGCTTTTGTTGCATTATCTGACAAAAATATATTAATTATGAATTTCCCAATTTCGACTTTGGATGGAATTTGTCTCTAAAACACCTAATTATCTAACAATCCTTGCTCATAGGCAGAAAAATACATGGATGCTTCATCTGTCTGCTCCCATGTACTTATAATCTCCCAACAGACCTCCATGTAATTGACATTTAGGAATATCTGGACGAGTGGAAAATAATACAGGCTATATTTCAGGTGTAAAGACAGTATTTGTGGCCAGTGTTCGTCTGGATGTTGGGGTAGGTTGGGATGCCGATTACAAAAAGTGGCAGATTACCATGGAGGCATGCCCCAGCCTGACCTTCTGCCACATAACCTTTGCCCACCAGCGTAGATGTCATTTTAAGTGGCTTAGTAAGCAACGCCGGAACCTTTAGAGACAATGTCAATCCGGGCGACAGATAACCCGCGAGCATCTGTTCGACCCGTGGCATCACTCTATAACCCCGCTCTCCCAGCCCCATAACATTGCCATAATATAGTGAATCTTGGTCAAAGAGGAGGGTTGAGTATGGATGATTCCACGATTTTGCGATTTCATCATGGAGATCGGGAAAGAAAGAAGTCTCCAGCGTGGAGGTGGTTGCCTTAGAAAGCGTTCAAAGAAGCTTGCTTCTCTGTGGCTCATAATGTTTCTCGGCAGGCCAGTCGATTTTTAATCTATCTACTGTGTGAGTAACTACCTCCAACTGAAGTGAAGTGACATTCAGCCAAGTATGGTGACCCATACTCAGAATTCGTGCTCTGCATTTAACCCATCCAAAGTGCGCAAACACACAGCAGTGAACACACACATACTGTGAACACACACCCGGAGCAGTGGGCAGCCATTTATGCTGCAGTGCCCAGGGAGCAGTTGGGGGTTTGTTGCCTTGCTCAAGGGCACCTGTACATGCACTCCCCCCACCCACAATTCCTATCAGCCCAAGACTCAAAATCACAACCCTTCAATTGCAAGTCTGACTCTCTAACCATTAGGTCACGACTTCCCACTGCTCCTCATATTGGGGCGATAGGGGTGGCGAATCCCCACTAACAGTCTCCACATCAACCTCCTCTGAGGAAGAGAGTTGAAGAGTTGATCCCTCACCCTGGGGGGAAGAAACCGCCGAGCGTGCTTCTGAACCCAGGGTTTGGGCTCCATATCTGGCAGATGAAGGAGATAAGGACTCGCCTGTCTCCATTCCCTCTACTAGATCCCCCTGCGAACCCCACGAGTGCAGCTGCCATTCTGCCTCGGCAAAAGTGGGGCCATTACCGCGGGGAATGCTGGTAAAGGCTCCCTCCTCAAAGATAGCCCTCCAGGATTGAAGCATCCGCATTGGCAATCATTCACAATGTGGACAGTCGGCCCCTTCGAGAGCCGACTCAGCTTGTTCGACCCCAGGCAAACCACGCATACCACGACTGTGTGTATCCCCGCTTATAATGTAGCGAGGGCAGGGAGGCACACACAATCTTTAATGCGATTTGGAATCCGGCCAGTTGAACTAGACTAATAATATCGATATAGATTTAACCATCCTAGACAAGCATGGAAATTTATAAGGTGTATATACAGCAGGTTTAACTCAAAAAAATTGGAACTTCCAACTGGGAAACTTCTAAATAATATTTTCTGTTGAAAATCATGCTAGCAATACAGTTCCTTTGCTCCTTATTTTCGTAGCATCAAATGCTTTTGTTGCATTATCTGACAAAAATATATTAATTATGAATTTCCGAATTTCGACTTTGGATGGAATTTGTCTCTAAAACACCTAATTATCTAACAATCCTTGCTCATAGGCAGAAAAATACATGGATGCTTCATCTGTCTGCTCCCATGTACTTATAATCTCCCAACAGACCTCCATGTAATTGACATTTAGGAATATCTGGACGAGTGGAAAATAATACAGGCTATATTTCAGGTGTAAAGACAGTATTTGTGGCCAGTGTTCGTCTGGATGTTGGGGTAGGTTGGGATGCCGATTACAAAAAGTGGCAGATTACCAGGCTTATGGCGGTGAGATAGAGCCACCAACCCATGCAGCTGAGTTGCTTATCTCCAATGGCCAGCTCTCGACTTGGACCTGTCTGCCAGCCCTCCACACCTGTCCCGCAGCCCACCATTGACCACCTCCCCACTGCTCCAATAAACAAGCAATTACTGACTCAAACAACTGTCAGAGACCATGATCAAATAATTTAGCCAGAGTGAGAGGACCTTAATACAGGTCAATTTCACTCTGTTAGACATGGTGGCTGAGGAAAAGGAAGGGACAGTGTTTCCAGCCTGTCAGGGGAATGCTATTGCCGCTACCGAATTTAAAGGTTACGATATGTGGTCCTGAAATATTCTGTTCCACACTAGAGCTTGAAATTTCACCAGAGTCGAAAGCCACTGCACTAGAACTTCATTATGTGGTGTTGTATATATCAAAATTATCAATAGCTAACATAAATTAATATAAAGTTCATTGCTACAGTTATTGTTAAAATAAAAATATAAATTGTTGGGAAAACTTATATAAGTATGTCATATTTATTACGGCAGAGACCAAAAGTCTTTGACCACTAAAAAATTAAATCTTAAAACGTTCTTTTGCTGTCTTGTTGTTTTTATAGTCTTGTTTTTATTGTCTCTCTTTAATAAAAGCAAAACCTTATGATATTGTTTTAAATCGAACTTAAATTTGAATAGTGAGCTAGAAAAAAAGTGCAAAGTATTACATTTTCTCTTCTTTATTACAGAATATTTTTATTATTATTATTTAACTTTTTTTTAATCCTAAACCATTGCTTATTTCCAGATTTAAATGAAAAAAAAAAACTCAAATTCAACATTGTCTCAGACTTTAAAACTCCGAACTTGTTTTCACCCTCTAAATAAGACTTCCAAGCCATTTATGACGCCCTATAATTTTTTTTTTTTTTAGTTTCTGCAGGATTTGCGAGTTAGGATGACAAACATTAGCTTTGTCTAGATTCAACTAATCTTGCTTTAATCTTCCTTCTCCAAAGTACAATCGCTGCTGCCATCTAACCTTGGTCCAGACTATTATCAGATCTGGATCTAATTGAACCTTTATGGAATAAACCTTGTCCAGTCACAGGTCACAGAAATCTTGATATACTCCACAATAGCAAATTTTGCATCTTTACAATTTACCACTAACTCTACACCGGCATTTGCTTGATGTTGTGTGGTAAAGGTACCAAACCAGTTTTATTGGCTTTAAAAAAAAAATCATATTTATATATATATATATATATATATATATATATATATATATATATATATATATATATATATATATATATATCGATAGTAAACTGTTTTTTAAGCACTTGTTGATGTCTTTATCCTCCTCTTCCTCCTAGTGATTTCTCTTTAAATTGAAAAGACAAGGCCTGGAGCCTTTCTCAAGCTTATTATGGTAATAATTAGGAGACTGATTTTTATCTCAGCCTGTACAATCACAGTGAGAGGCAATGGCTAAATAAACAGCCAAAGTCCTTGTGTCCCCAAGGGCTGTTCAGTGTAATTAAAATCAATAGGTTCTTCCTCCCAGGGCCTCTTTAACCCAGCCAGCTAAGCCAAGGTTCTTTTATTGTTAAGCAGTTCTCATTCAGTTCTTCCACCATGACATAGAGTTTCCATTACGTTAAATTGATGTATTAAGACTTAAAAATTTGAATGTTATTGCTGATCCATGATAGCCAACCATGGGATAGGTAAAATGGCTTTATCAATAATTAAAGTCCAGTTACCTTGGTAAGATTAGGTGACCTTGACTGGGAATCACCACTCATTCAAGAATTTGCTGTATCTTATTATTTAACTCATGTGTGTGACTCCGGCTACATTTCAGCAAAACTCCCAAAACAAACCTGCACATAAAAGTGCAGTTTCTAGCTGGAATGAACACTAGTGCAGTAAACCAACAATTTATTTTCTTGGCAGTGTGAAACACACCGATCACCCTTATGAAACAAAAATATATTGCAGTATATTGGAAAATATCATGTAATATATTAGGCATATATTCTTATAAAT